>NW_007733500.1:109146-109883 GCF_000696425.1 Galeopterus variegatus
ATGAGCCATTAAGGCACAAAAAGACATTGAGAAAACTTAAATGCATATCGCTAAGTGAAAACAGTCAATCTGATTCCATCTATATGACATTTTGGAAAGGCTAAGCTATAGATACAGTGAAAAGATCACTGGTTGCTGGGGTTTAGGGGTCTAGTGGGAAGGGGGAAGAAACATAAGTGGAGCTCAAGGTATTTTCAGAGCAGTGAAAATATTCTGATTAATTTTGTATGGTTGAATGCATTCCATTATACATTTGTTAAAACACCTAGAACGTATAACACAGAGAATGAACCCCAATGTAAACTGTAGACTTTAGTTAATAATGATACATCAATATTGGCTTATCAGTTGTAAGCAATGAACCACACTTATGCAAGATGTTATTAACAGGGAAAACTTCAGTGGGCAGAGGGGGGTGCATCAAGAACACTCTCTAATTTCTGTTCAATTTTTCTGTAAACCTAAAACTTCTCTAAAAAAATAAAGTCTTAATTTCAAACAAATTTTGTTAAGGAAAGATTAAAAATATGATGAATAAACAAATAAATAACAGCACAAAAACGATGAAAAAAATCCACGCACTGAAGAAAGAGAATAAGTGAGCCATTCATTGTTTAAGTTTTTTTTAAAAGAAACTACATATTATAATATAGCCTGCACCACTTAGTCTGTGTAAAAAAAAATCTAAAGGTAGAATGGCAAAAAATGACAGAACATTCAAATTTTCCTTTTTTTAC
>NW_007733501.1:0-1148 GCF_000696425.1 Galeopterus variegatus
TGCATCAGAGAAGAAATAATAAGAAAAATCAAGACATATTTTGATGTGGCTTCCTTTTTCTTTCTCTACCCTCATCCCAGTGGGAATGCTCTCATCCTGGGGCCTTTGTCCTAGCTGTACCTCTTCTACCTAGAACATTCTTGCAGCAGACATGGTTAAAGCTTTCCTCTCTCACTTCCTTTGGGGGTCTGCTCAACTCTCACATCAGGAAAACTTTCTCTCGCAGTTCTGTTTATAACTGAATAACCAGCATTTCCTATTTTTCTTGCCAGCTTTATTTTACTCTGTAGATTATCTAACCTACCGTAGATGTTTTCATTCTACTTTTGGTTTGGCTTGTTCAACGAAGCTTTGTAGGGGCATGGGATTTTGCCTGTTTCCTTCTGCAATGTGTCCTTTGACTCGTAGCAGATATTTAATGAATGACTAAATACAGATATATTCGAAATATACACTGATATACTAAGAGAGAATGTCTTTGGATGCTGGNTTCTACAATGGGAATGAATTTCTTGTGTAATTGTTTAAAAATAAATATCTTATTCAGAAATACCCAGAGCTGAACTCTGAAGTATTTTCTATTTCCTGGCACTTAACGTGAAGGAGGGAGAGGAGCAGAAAACATAAATTTCTAGAAAATTTATTATGCCATCATTTTTGTTCCCAATAAAAAATGCTTCGACACGTGTTATGAAAGATATATCAAGACTATACATATAGAAATCCATAATTTGATAATCAGTGGTATACTAATATTTTGTTTTAACTTTCTATTACACCATCAACTGAATTCGCCTTACAAATGAATTTACCTTACAATATCCAAGCGAGTATGACCATTACTTTGTCTCCAACTTGCTTTTGTTTGGGCCACCTTATTATTGGATAGTTGGAAGTGATTAGATGGTATTTATAGCATTATAACTACTTTGCCACACTTCAACTCTGTTAACTTTTTAATTTGTGTTATTGTGTTTGTATTATGTGAAGTCATCAGTGCACCTACCCACCTATTCAGAACTTCAAAATTTAACCTCAAAACCAATTCAGCTTCAAAGAGATTGAAGTATAAAATAATTCAACATAAGCATGTGGAGATGTGCATATAATAATGAAAATAAAAATTAATCCTCAAAAAGTGTTTTTTT
>NW_007733501.1:2105-7616 GCF_000696425.1 Galeopterus variegatus
ATCACCCCTCCTTCACCATCTTATTTAAAAGTCAGTGCAAAAAAAATTAGACAAAAAAAAAAATCAATGGCTAAACTGACAGTATTTTTTGAAAATAAAAATTACCAAAACGAACTTCAAATTCCAAACCTTTTAGTCATGGGAAATATGATTTTGTTTTATGTCTTCTAATCTACCTGGAGTGTTTGCTTTTCACTGCTTACATCTGGGATGTATCTGGAGGTTGCAATGCACCATGAACATTTTATATGGAAAAAAGTGGAAACATTGGTTTCTCCAAATGGTTATTATTCTATAGCATTTTAGTAGACAAAAAGTGATAAAATATATTTCTCAAAAGCATTTTCAATCCATAACCAAAGATGGGCATGATAGGGTTATCTATGTTGATACCGGGTCCAACATTTCTCCAGTTTTCTTATCATCCGATTTCTTTTTCTCTTACCTATATCTCACATAGGTAAGAGAAAAAGAAATCTTCCTTCCTCCTCAAACTACTTATCTCTCCTTTGCCTCTTGAGAATTTCTATTCCTGGTTGGAGATTTTTGTAGAGTTGTCCTGCTGCCAGTCCAAAATCTGGCATTATTTCTGACAGTCATTTTAACTGGATGCAACCCAAACATGTTAGAGGACTGAAGTCAATTAATTGTGTTGTCAATTTCAATAAAAGAGCCACCACAGCCAAGCCAACATAAACAGGCTATAACAGTAATGGCCAATTTAAAGGTTCATTAACAAATATCAGTGGTAGCACTGTTATCCTCAGCCTCTCATCACTCAAATGCTAAACACAGGCATTGAAGACACCAGAAAAGAGACTACACGATACTATACAGACTGAAGTGGATCAGATTATTTACTTATTGTCATACACATCCAAATACAAATTAAGTTTTAGCTCTCTTGCATATTTTCAGACATAATCGTGTCCCCAAAATGCTGGCAATATTATAGTTTTTCTTTCTTCTTTGTCAATTTCTTTTCTCTTCTCTGGACAACATTATCCTTCCTGATGATTTCCCCATTCTTCCTTCACTGAGCAATTTTTTAAAAAAATTGTTTAAGATGTTTGATACCATTTGAAATAAATTTGGAGCTTCAACTTTTACTTCAGTTGTTCACAGGAGTTTCTGCTCTTCCTCCTAAGCAGAAAAGAAGCTGCAGCTGCTTGGATTCCTCCTATCTTAGAAAAATATCTCGTTGTATCTTGTGTACAAAAAAACCCCACAAAAGAATACAAGTTAAAATGACAAATAGGGAAAAGTTGTTTACAAAACTCTAGTGGATGAATCATTAATATTATAAATCTATGAAGATTTTCAACCATTTGGGTGATAAAACTAATAACCTAAAGGGGGAAAAAAGCAAGTGAAAATTTTTTTTTAAATGTAGATTAAGAAATACAAATTACGTATAAGCATAAGAACAAATGTTCACCCTCGTCTACACAATAACTTGTAATTTTAAAAAAGAACAACTCTTCCATTCATCCTTTTAGAAATGAATTTTCAGTGATAGTATTTGGTACCATTGAATGTGAAATGAAACAGAAGAAAAGTCAGGGTGGATGCACTCAGGGCCAATGGAATGTTTATGTGTTCACTTTAAACACTGTTTTAGGCAGCCTGACTTAGCAAACACTGTTTCTTCAATGAGATAATAAAGAACTGACTGAAGTATACAAAAGTACAATATCTTGGAAAGCAGTGGGCAATGTGCTATAATCATCAATTAAAAAAAAGTTCTAGCCAACACTTATACTCTGTTGTGAGTACATAATCAAATGTGTAGACAAAAACTTTACTACTAATAGGTTCATAACATAATAGCATAAGTAAGTAAGTAAATAAATAAATAAATATCCAAAAGTATGGCTTAAAAGTGCATGACAATCTTTATGATAGGATATAATGTCACCCCTGAAATAATATTTTCAGAGATTGTTTATTAACATGGGAAACTAGCTACACTGAGTGTTGTTTTTTAAAAGCAAGGTTGTTGTTTTTTTAAAAACTATGTATAAGCATGACTTTACTGAAATTTATATATAGCACCATACATACATATCATATAATTATACAATAAATATACTCATGTTCATATATTTATTTTTATATGTTTATATTCATATTTAAGGCCCAAAGGAAGTAACAATCTCTAATCTCTGGCTGATAATTTCAGACAATTAATACTTTCTTCTTTAGAAAAGTAATTGCTGCTATGGCTTGAATGTGTCTGACACAGTTTATGTGTTGAAAACCTAATCCCCAATGCAACAGTGTTGAGAGGTGGGACCTTTAGGAGGTGATTACGTCATGAGAGCTCTGCCCTCGTGAATGGATTAATGTTGTTCTTGTGGGAATAGATTTATTATCAGAAGAGTAGCTTTGTTATAAAAGTGCTCTTGCTCTCTCGAGCATGCTGTCTTGCCCTTCTGCCTTCTGCCATGGGATGTCACAGCAGGAAGGCTCTCAGCAGACACTGGCACCTTGATATTGGACTTCCCAGCCTCTAGGACTGTGAGAAATAAACTTCTTTTCTTGATAATTACCCAGTCTGTGGTATTCTGTTATAGCAAGACAACTGCAAGAATCTAAACAAATACATTTTGTAATCAAACAATATTAAGCACAATTTTTAAAAGTAAGATTTTAAATGAGACTGATGAATATGTTTTCATTGCACACTTTATCTTTTCAGCATTTCACAAAGCTTCCCTTGATCACCTCTTTCAGGAGCTTTTTGAGATCAAAATGGGACAATTAGTATTAATCCATTTCTTTAATGTGCAAATTGATAAATTCAAAGAAGAGTAATTTAAGCAGGGTGCACAGTTGCTCTAGGGCAAAATTGGGAAAAGAAGCATATTTTTAGATTATTAATGTTGTATACACCTTAGCAGTTCACAATGCCATTACATAGTTATGTTTTCAGTAAAATACCTTGGTAGAAATCCACAGTAAAAAAAAGATCAGGCTTTTTTCATATATTAATTAGTCGAATAACAAAGTGCTAATGAAAAACCAGTGCCAACCATAGGTACCACATAGAAACAAGAATGGGGCTGCCAGAAACTTCTTTTGGAAGTTTTATAGTCTAATTACAGTAGTTTTAATGTAAGGCAAACAAAACCCACAGTAGTTTTAATGTAAGGCAATAAGTAAATAATCTGATCCACTTCAGTCTGTATAGTATCGTGTAGTCTCTTTTCTGGTGTCTTCAATGCCTGTGTTTAGCATTTGAGTGATGAGAGGCTGAGGATCACAGAGAGAGAGAAAACTGTTATCTAGCCTAGCCCATAACTCAAAACTTTATCCTTTTAGAGGAAGAACTATGTGAAATAAATTTCACTGATTGAATGCCCCTTTTTGTAAATCACGAAACTGTATGAAAACATGCTTGGGACTAATTTGGTAATTTTTGTTTGTTTGTTTGTTTTTTGCTGGCTTCATAAATGTCCTTTGGAGAGAGAAAGTACATTTGGAGCCCTGCACACCTTCATTTTATCCAGTACCCTCTACCCACTTCCACCACTAGAAGGGAGAAGTGACTGAGGCAGAAGCATGTGTGGCACACCGGGGGCAGGGGTGTCCCTGAGGGGAAGGACCAGGCCTGCTTGGAAGCAGGGCTGTTGGAAATGGTAGGCTCCTACTAGTGATTTCACAAGCACAGAATTTTTCCTTTTACTCCTCTCCCACTTTGATCAGCCTAGGAAACATTTTTTTAAAAAATCAATTGTATTGAACTCTAATTAAAATAAAATAAATGCTCCCATTTTAAGTGCACAGTTTGATGAGATTTGTCAGATGTAATCACCCACATAAATAAAATTGATTAATTAATTTAATTGATTTTCAAATGATAAATCAACCTTGCCATCTTGCTAGAAATTCTACTTGCATATGGTTTATTATCCATTCTATGATTGCTACATTCAATTTGTTGTTATGTTTTAAGGACTTTTGAGTCTATGTTTATGAATGATATTGGTCTGTAGTTTTGTCACTTATGATGTTTTTGTCTCAGTTTGGAATCAGGGCATCATGAGGCTCATAAAATCAGACAGGAAAGTTTCTTTCGACTTCTATTTTTCTTAAACAATTTGTACAGTGTCGATACTATTACTTCCTTAAGTGTTTGATAGAATTTACCAAAGAAATCATGTAGCCTGGAATTTTCTTTGTAGAAAGTTTTTATATGCAAATTCGGTTTTTAAAGTAGATATAGACTATTATTTTTTTGAGTTAGTTTTGGTAGAGTTTTACAAAGAATTTGGCATGTCATTTAGTTTTCCAATGTATTGCCCAAAGTGTTCATAATTATATTAATGTCTGTAGGTTCTGTAGTCATATTCTCTATTTCATTCCTGATATCTGAAATTTGTACCTTCTGTTCATTTCTGATAAATCTAGGTGAACATTTTAAAAATTTATTTTAAAATTTTTGTTTTAATTTTTTTTTAGTTTCTTAAGGAATAACCTTAAGGTCATTGATTGCAGACTTTCACTTTCAATATATGTATAATAAATTTATAAATTTACCTTTAAGAAATGCTTTAGCTGCATCCCGCACGTTTTATTATGTTTGAAAATTTTCTTTAAGTTTAAACTATTTTTTCATTTCCCTTGTGATATTTTCTTTGACCTGCGGGTTAGTCTAGAGTATTTCGTTTCATGGTCAAATTTGTGGGTGATATTTCACATATCCTGCTAATGTCCAACTGCATAATCTGGGTTCACCATTGCAGTTGGCTGACGTGTCTCCGTGACTTCTGAGTCTTTCTCAAACACTTCTGAAGAATACCAGAAATTATTTTGTAAATGACCCTTCTCAAATAGTTTGATATTTTCTCATGATCAAACTGACGGTACACATTTTGGGGAAGAATACCTCAGAATCGATATTATGTCCTTCTCGGTGCATCATATAAGAAGTTACATGATGTTGATTTATTTATTCCTAGTGATGTTAACTTTGATCACATGGTTAAGGTGGCATCTCCACTGTAAAGGTCCTTTTTTAGAATTAAGTATTTTGTGGGGAGATACTTTGACCCCTACATAAATATCGATTTTTAACATCCCTTCACCACTCATTTTAACATTCCTCAAAGGTTCTTCCTTGCAATGATTATTACCGTAGTATTTGCAAAATGGTGATTTTTATATTTTCTGCATGTCTACTACACTTAATAAATAAAATTTTATTGTAAGAAAGAACTGCTCTTTCTACCCCTTTGGTTTATTTATTCAATTATTTATTTATATCAGTATTGAGTCATGGATATTTATCTCCTTCTGTAGGTTATAATCTGTTACTATCATTATTTCTTTTGTTGCACAAATTTTCTCAAATTTGACTATGGGAGGTCCTTTCAAGATGGATTTTATGTTCTTTCCATGTCTTCATTATTTTGTGAGAACTTCCTGACTTTTTGTACAACAAAATGTTTCGGCCGGCCCGGTGGCGCACTGGATAGTGCGCCGCTTGGGAAGCGCGGCGGCGCTCCC
>NW_007733501.1:9082-9987 GCF_000696425.1 Galeopterus variegatus
TTTTTTTAAGGCTTGATTGTGAGTGGCTGCATTGTTTTTACTTGTAGATCAGTTTGATGTCTTTAAGATGTCTTTTTGAGCTTCGTTATGGTTGGCCTGCAGTTGGTTTCACCTCTGTTGTACTTTAGCTCAACTATTAGGTCATGGCTCCATGAGCTATCACCAGGGACTCTTAGTGACCAGATCTCACATGCCTTTCCACTTTGCATCAACTCTGGGAATTGTTCGGGTAGCATGTTCTTAATTATCTTCTGCCAGCCTCCTGTACTTGAACTCTGTACATGCACAGATCAGTCACAAAAAAGGAAAGGGTACTCAAAGCACATGTCTGGAGCTTTTTCTATTCATACCTCCCTTCTTTCTGGAACTTTGCTGTGCAATCTCTTCCTCCACAATATCTCGTATCTATCTCCTCCACTGAGAAAGCCTTTGAAGCTCTACTTGGGCTCTTTTTTCCCATACTTATGATTCAGAAATTTCTGCTAAGCAGAAAACTGGGTGACCTTGTTTCCTTTCTGTCAAAGGTCCCTGCTTTGTTCTGTCTTTTATCCAATGCCTGAAACCAATTGGCACATATATTTAGTCCAGTTGTCTTGCTGATTACTTCAGGAATAAGCTTGATTTGTTATTCCATCAGACCTGAGGGCAGAAGTTTGATCGTACTTAGTTTTGATATCAAATTTTATGTAGCACCCACTGGCCAGTATGCTACGTTTGTGCAACATAGGCGTCATTGACCATCCTTTAAGGCACCCAGTCACCATCTGCAAATTGTGGCAATAAATAATATGCCAATCTATGATGACTGTGAGGTAAATAGTGCCCCTGGAACTGTGCAAGAAACAACTTACACAAGCATGAACTGCAGATCTGGAAGAATTCTAGAAGGAGAGAGAAAAATTATT
>NW_007733501.1:10052-12370 GCF_000696425.1 Galeopterus variegatus
TTCAAGAAGTAGAACAAGATGTTAAATATATACATTGAGAAGAACCTTGTGGAAAACCAGTCAAATGGTAGGATGCTTGACACTAAATCACAGTCTGTGATTTAATGAGAAAATCAGGGATCCTCAGAATGTGTATAATTACAAATTATTTTTTTACACATATATTTTGTGTATGAGGGGTCTTCAGAAAGTTTGTGGAAAATGAGTATTATGAAGAAATTATGCATGGATTTCAAAATTCTTTTTGCCCCCAGATAAACTTGTACCTACTTGCTGCAGCATGTCTGAACAGGATCTAGTTTGAGGCACTAAGAAAGATAAGACATCACTTTGAAAAGAGACCTTATCAGGGCAACATGAATTCTGCTAAAATTGAAGAAAGAACAAACATCAAATTTATGATGAAGCTTGGGTTGAAGAATGATGAGGTCATTGATGTTTTATGAAGTGTTTATGGGGATAATGTCCCAAAGAGATCAGTAGTTTACAAATAGATAACGCATTTTAAGATGGGATGAGACAATGTTGAAGATGAAGCCTGCAGCAGCAGAACATACACATCAATATGCAAGGAAAAAGTTAATCTTTCTTGTGCCCTAATTGAAAAGGACCAAAAATTAACAGCATAAACAATAGCCAACAGCATAGACATCTCAGCTGGTCGAGGTGACACAATCCTGACTGAATAATTATAGTTTAGCAAACTTTCTGCTCAATGGATGCCAAAACTGTTGTGCTCAGATCAGCTGCAGACAAGAGTAAAGCTTTCAGTGGGGATTTTAAACAAGTGTGGTCAACATTTGAGTATTTATTTGAAGAACTATAACAGAACATGAAATACGGCTTGACCAGCGCAATCCTGAAGACAAAGCATAATCAAAGCCATGGCTACCAAGAGGTGGAAGTGGTCCAGTCAAAGCGAAAGCAGATCAGTCAAGAGCACAAGTCATGCCAAAAGTTTTTTGGGGATGCTGAAAGCACTTTGCTTGTTGACTTTCTAGAGGGCCAAAGAATGATAACATCTGCTTATTATGAGAGTGTTTTGAGAAAGTTAGCTCAAGCTTTAGCAGAAAAGTGCACAGGAAAACTTAACCAGAGAGTCCTTCACCACCATGACGATGTCCCTGCTCATTCCTCTCATCAAACAAGGGCAGTTTTAATGAGATTTTCATTGGGAATCATTAGGCATCCACCTACAGTCCTGATTTGGCTTCTTGTGACTTCTTTTTGTTTCCCAATCTTACAAAAATCTATAAAGGCACCCACTTTCCTTCAGTTAATAACGTAAAAAAGATGGTGTTGACATGGTTAAATTTCCAGGACCCTCAGTTCTCTAGGGGTGGACTAAATGGCTGGTATCATCACTTATGAAAGTGTCTTAAGCTTATTAAAGCTTATATTGACAAATAAAGTTCATAGTTTTATTTTTTCTTTTAATTGCATTTTTCCATAAGCTTTTTGAAGTCACTTTTGTACTTATATTAAGTATCTATGGGATCTATATTACGTATCTATAGAATTACACATTATAACTTCTCCTCAGGAAGTTTTTATCTAGGAAAAATCCATTTAAGTAAGGAACAGAAAGACTGCCTTAACTGGGAAAAAAAAAAAAAGACAAAACATTTACCTGAAAGTATGGAGGACCTGTTCTCTTGATACTCTTGTTTGATAAGTAATATATGGAGCCGAGACCTTTTTTAGATGCACGAGAAAAGTTATATAATCCTCTGTCCTTAGAAACTTTTTTATTTACTGCCTAGGCATTTATAGTTTGTAAGTTCTATAACTTTATCCTGCAGTTATTAACCAGGCATCATGATACATATACCATGACAAATAACATTAATAGCATATGATCCTTGCTTGGGCATTTTATGCTATGGCTGGAGAGACAAATACAAGAAAGATAATTTTAATAAAATCGGTTCTTTAGCAAAAAGACATGTATAAAAGATAAAATGTTAAAGGGAATTCGTTGGACAGAGGCATCCTCTCAAATCATTATTATATACAGACCTCTTTCACTATATAGATATCTCCATTCAACTGCAAATATGTACATGTACACACTTAAATTTGCACACTTATTTGGAGCACGAATGTCTGTGAATCCTTGAAAATTAATAAAATGGATATTGCATTAAAGTTTTTGCTTCAAATTAAAAATTCATTATCATCAAATGTAGTTATTCACTTTGTTCTTACAAGTAAAATTTAATTTTAGCAACTACCATGTTTCACGCAAGACTATCACATGCATAAGGTTTTATTTGGTGAGACTAATATGCCATGTGCTGCTCTAACATCTTTGCCAT
>NW_007733501.1:13161-13482 GCF_000696425.1 Galeopterus variegatus
ATGCATAAGGTTTTATTTGGTGAGACTAATATGCCATGTGCTGCTCTAACATCTTTGCCATGAAACTCAGTGAGTTTGCTATTGTTCCCAGTGGAATTTAGCAGATTGAGTGCAAAGCTAAAAGAAGATTATTGTGATCTCAATGGAATACTGGATCCTAAGCATTGGAACAATAGCTTCTTGAGGAGTGATAGAAGTTTTTGCTGTGGGCTGCATTATTCCATCACTAATTGAAGTGGAGCATTATCTCCAAATGAATTGCATCTACGGTTTCTGTGAGCACCCCACACTGATATGGTATTTTACCTTTTTTGGGGGGGG
>NW_007733501.1:13656-23019 GCF_000696425.1 Galeopterus variegatus
CCAAATGAATTGCATCTACGGTTTCTGTGAGCACCCCACACTGATATGGCATTTTACCTTTTTTGGGGGGGGTCTCATTGCTGGAAAAATGTGGCAACTGGCTATATTGAAAAATAGAAGAACAGATCTTGCAGTGTAATAATGATGGAGAAGTCTTAGAATTATATTAGAATATAATTTAAAAGGGAAATTTGCCTATGAGTTACATATTGCTACTGAAACAAATCACTACAGTCTTAGTGGTTTAAAGCAACAGTACTGTATTAGTTTACAGTTCCGGAGTTCAGAAGTCTGAAATGGGCCTTATGGAACTAAAACCAAGGTATTGGCAGGACTGCATTCTTTTCTGGAGGAGGCCGTAGGGGAGAGTCCAGTTTCATGTCTTTTCTGGCTTCTACTGGTTGCCCACATTCCTTGGCTCATGGCCCCCTTCCAACTACAAAGCAAGAAATCACATCACTCTGACTTTTGCTTCTGTTCTTACGTCTTCTCTAACTCTTTCTCTCTCATGCCTCATTCTTTCACTCATGAAGATTCTTGTAAATTGCCCACCTGGATAACCTTCCCCTCCCAATAACATATGCAAAGTCTCTTTTACCATGTAAGGCAACATAAAGGTTGCTTTAAAAATGTTAGGAATATAATAAAATAATAAAGTATCCTGATAGGGAGGATTGTGTGCCTCTATATGTAATGCTAAATTAAGTGAATATCTTACAAGAATTTTTCCAAAAACATGGCAAGAAAAGTATAATCCCTGGATCCCGTGAGTATGTTACCTAACATGGAAAAGGGGATCTTGAAGATGTGTTTATGTTATGGACTTTGAGATGAGGAGATATGCCTGGATTATTCAGGCACTCCCAAAATAATCACAGGTCTTCTGAAGTGGAAGAAGGATGCAGAGCATAGTCAGAGTAAAATGTGACTGGAAGAAGGTTTAAATTGATGCACTGTGCCTCATTTGAAGATGGAGGAAAGAAAGCCATGAACCAAGGAATGTGGGCAACCTCTAGAAGCTGGAAAAAGCAAGGATACAGATTGTTTCCTAGAACCTCCAGAGGGATTCCAGCCCTGCTGACACCTTGACTTTAGTTTTAGAGAACCATTTTGACTTCTGACCTCTAGAACCATAAGAAATTTGTTATTTTAATCCATTAAATTTGTGGTAATGTGTTAACATCAGCAATAGAAAACAAATACAAATTAAACAGATTATATTAGAATTATTAGTATTTGGTTTACATGTTGGGAGCCAGTAACATCATCTGTAGATAAAAGTGAATTATGGAACCATTCATTTGTCCGAAGAGAAAAAAGAATTCCAAAACTTAGTAGCTTTATTATTTTTTTCATTTTTAGAGAATTAGGAGATTCATACAAGCCAAATTTTCAAAACTAACTTAAATTTAGAAAGTTATGAATTTCTAACAGCATGCAAATATTTTGAAATTTCAACTCAGTTGTTTCCTACAAATGTGACTTACTGCTCAGAAGACATTCAGATTACCAAATCTTCACATACAATTTTACAAACTTACATTTCCCAGTTTTTAAATAAGTCAAAGTTAATCAATGAAATTTTTTTAGTGTATATTTTTGTAAAAAAAGACTCAGCCTAGAAAGTTTATTCTTCAACTGTCCTTTAAAATTTTGTTGACTTCAGAAGCATTTTTTTTTAAAGATGACTGGTAAGGGGATCTTAATCCTTGACTTGGTGTTGTCAGCACCACGCTCTCCCAAGTGAGCCATGGGCCGGCCCTCAGAAGCATTTTTTGTGACAATGAAAATTACAAGTACTCTTCTCTCTGGCTCATTTGTCGGTCTGCATAAACACGTTTTTATTTATTCAACTCATCATCGTTATGAGAGGGTAGGTCTTTTCTTTGAAAGTTGTGTACCCTTGTTATGGAGAAGAAATGCTAAGAAACTTGAGTCCAAGCATAGTACCATAGTTTCAAGTATGTTGTGGTGGGGGTTGGGGGAACCAAAACAGGTGTCCATTCCAATGAATAGAGTATTACCATAGCCAGAATCTCATTTTAACTTTTGCCTTATAAGAAATACTTGGCTTTCAAGCCCCCACCATCTCAACTCTCTGATTTTATAACCCACGTATGGATTAGGAGTAAGGGACGATACATGCCTGCTATGGGAACAGACAACCAGGATGTTGTAAATCTCTAACACATTCAAGTCTTTCCAGATGCCCTCAAAGTCAAACTAAATGCAGACTTTATATTTTCACTTATTTCTTTATCCTTCTTAGGCTTTCAAGTTGTTCAGACATTTAGAAGGTCATTGGCATAGGACAGATAATAATGTTAATAATTGATTAACTCAAGGGATAAATCATGAGATGATTAAGGTCTTTTTCCACTCACAGTTGGTTCACTTCAGGCTCAGGTGATTACTTCTCTGTAGTCATTGTTATGTGCACATATTTCAAAGTGAATAACTGTATCTGGATTCACTAGTTGTTCCAAGACAATAACTTCTGTCATCCACTCAGTCTATCATCATAATGACTGAGAATTGAAAAGCAAAGAGATTGACTCTTCATTTCAAAATTTAGTTTCTGTGCAAGAGTATGCGGAATTGTGCCTATTTGTTCTACACTATTTATATCATGAATAAAACAATACAAGATCAAGCATTTCAATTCTTCCAACCAAAAATTCAATTATTTTTATTAGGATCATGGTTATATTACACATATTTTAATGCATCTATGGAGGGGCAGTTTGCTACCTAAGGTGCAAGAAAGGAAAAATATGATATATTGACGCCCGTATTGTTTCAAAGGTAAGTTATGTCAACTGAGTTTGTAATTAGAGAAGATTCTAAAACTTTTTAATTATAACATTCTATATCAATAAATTGCCAGAAATATATCATATATATGATTATTTTGGTATTTCAGCCTTGTCCTCAGAGAAATTTGAAGTCTCAGCTGACAGAGTCCATCATAAAAATATTAAAGCCAATCAGCAGCAAATATTTATTTTTCAAGCCCTCCAGGAAGTCACAAATCATGATATAAAACATGGGATATACCATAAAGTTGTTTTATTTTCAATTTAAATGAGCTGATCCTAAGGAATGTGCTGAGGCTTCCAGTCAAGATGGCAGAATAGACTGTCCCCAGTGTCCCTCTTTCCCACAAATCAACCAATTTACAACTATTATAAAGTAATGACAGCCAAGCTGGGGCCACTAGAGATCAGGGGAAGAGGAGGAGAGACCTGTGGAGTGCATGAAGGTGGGAGAAGCCATGATGAGAGAAAGAAAGGACCATTCTGACTGTTTTGAGCCCTGGCTGCTTCAAAGCTGAAGCTGGTGAGTGCATGGAGCAGGAGCTGGCAAAAGCTGCCACTGTGCCCTTTAGATGAAGTAGATTGGACACTGTAGGGGAGAAGAGGGCCTTGGTGGCCCACAGGCCAGCAAGACCACTAATAGGGTTGCCATGGACCCACATAGGAGCAACGAGCCACAACAACTGAGATAAAGGAGCCAGTCAGAAGCCAGTGAGTCATTGCAAGAGAGCAATGTACAACCCATTCCATGGGACGTGTTTGGAGCAGGGTTGGTGGGGAAGATGGGCCACCAGGGGAAAACTGGGACACAGCAAGGGCAGCTGACCTGTCCCCCCAATCAGTGCAGGACCACTCAGAGGAGACTGGTCAGGAATATAGAACTGCAGGGGGTGCAGTTTGCTGAAAAGATTCAGGCCCAAACCAGAGTTTCCACACAACCCAGATGCACCAGATCTCACGAGACCTGGAAGTACCTACAAAGTCAACCATTAAAACCTGAGCTGCACAAAAAGCCTTCTCTAGAGAATCAGCATAAAAGCAGCAATTTAGCTCAACAACAGGGCTCAAGTACTATCCCCACAGGAAGTTCCCCCATTTCAAAAGTAAGCAAAGGACAACAAATTAGTTCCAGTGCAGAGTTTAAGTGGTGAGAACAGCAAATAATCCAACACAGAACTGAAAGAAAAAAAATAACCACAGACCAGAGACAATGTTTGATATTAACTAGTAGAGGTCCCACTTCACCAAAGAACACCTCTAAAGCCTATAAGGACTGAAGTCCCCTGGGTTTCCAAGCCAGGGAAAGGGGAGGGCTGGGTCTTCAGCCATGCCCCCCAACACCCAGTCCCTAGGATGGGGGGCTCAGGGCTTCAGCCATGCCCCATTGGTGCCTGCAACCAGCCCAGATACGATTACTGAGCTGCCTCAGGAAGTGCCCTGGGCTCTCCTGAGCCAGGGCAGTGGGGTTCTGATGGCCTCGGACACACCCCCCAGCACCCACAACCAGCCCAGCAAGGACCAAACCACTGCTGGGAGCCCCCTGGTCTCCCCTGTAGTAATGAAGGAGTGCCATAGGCCTCATCTCCACCCCTCCTCCTCCCTCCTTCCACCTTCCTCTCTTCCCCTTCCCCCCAACTGCTCCACAATAACATTATAGAATGTAAAAAAAAAAAAAATACTAATAAACTCAAAAAAAAAAATAAATGAGCTGATATGATTTCTCATCAGAGAACAAATAACTCCTATAACGTAAGCAGCTACAGCAGGTATGTTAAGGATTACTGGGAGATATCCTGGTGGGCTTGGAGAACGTTGTCTCATCTGAGTCTTCGTAGATTTAAGAAAGAGCAGGACCAAAAGTACAAAATAAAAATAGATGTGGCATGCGTAATGACATGGGCATGATGATAACTTTTGAATAATATGAGGTAATATTAGAGGGGGGAGAGAGAATAAAGAATCTTGACTTTTTTTTTTTTTTTCCCTTTTTGTCTTTTTTCATGTCCGGCAACGGATTGCAACCCTCAGTGTCGCGCCCGTACCGGACCGGGACTGGCAACGGGATCGCAACCCTCGGTGCTGCACCCGCACCTCGCTCAGCCAGTGAGCGGGAACCGGTCTGTATGTGGGATCCGAACCCTCGGCGGGAGCACCACCGCACTCCCAAGTGGCGCACTGTAGCAGTGCGCCACCCGGCCGGCCCAGAATCTTGACTTTGATATTAAAGACAGTCAGGGTTCACTACCAATGAGAAGAGTTTATCAATGTTTATTGAAAATAGCTTAAGGAGAAGAATTGCATGATCTTTTGTGATACATTGTGGGACTATCTTTGTGGATATTAAGACTGAGAGAAAAGGTTTTCTATTGTAATGTGCAAGGACAACTCTAGGTTCAATTTCACAAATACTGAAAAAAGTCAGGGAGCTTGTGGTCAAAAATTTCCTCTATAATAAAACACCTTATAGAAACTAGCTGAGATTTAGAAAACCAGGGTAGTTCTCTCAAATCAAATACTTTATATCTAAAGCTGCAACTTGCACAAACTTATTGTATTGGAGAGGGCAGGAGTTTCTGCCAATGAGATAGCTTTTACAGGTGGAGAGAAGAGCCATGAATAAAATTTATAATATGTGTCAATCCTTGTAACTGGCATTTGACATGCAATACCTCAATTAATTCACATAAAAAATGTTAAAGTAAATATTCTATCTCACATTGTATTTGTCAGAGACCAGTCAGGGAAACAGAAACCACACTGCTACGGGCAGAAAATCCAACAGAGAGAATTTAGTATAGGATATTGGTATGAGGTGTTGGTTTGCTGAATGAGAAAAAAGAGAATACGATGTAATCAAGAAAACAGCCACCATCCCTAAGTCTGGAGAAATAAAGGAAAGTGGTTAAAATATCAGAATGTAGAAGCTCAAATGATGGGTGTTGAGGAGTTGGGGCTTAGACTTCTGCTGCTGAAATCTTGGAGGGACCACAAGCCTCATTCTGGGAGTGCCAATAGAGTTAAGTAAATACCGGGGCCAACTGCTGCTGGGGGGAGTCACCGCTGGGAATTACAAGCAAAAGGGAAGAGTCCTGCCCTCCCACGCCTCCCACCCCACCCCCTTCTAAACAACCTAACAAGAAGCCAGCTGGCACCAGAGAAATGTGGTGGGCAGAATCCCAGCTCTATCCACACAAAGCAGAATATAGAGGGTGAATGAGGAGCTGACAGACATAGCATATTAACCAGTACAAGTATTTTCCCTGTAAAATGTGTGATACTTAAAAAAAATTAGCAACACCCCAAGGGTCATACAATCAACATATGGCACTGTCAGAACATTCCCATCCCTGCCATGCTTGCTTCCCTTATAACAGTTGACCTTGTTGTTTAGGGAATGTCTCATAAAAACACTATTGTTATAGGGTCCTAAAGCTGATATCAGGGCCCCATCAGGGCACCTAGAAGCATCAGGCTATACGAGATACCAGCATTGACCAGATACCTACATTCAGTCACCTTACAAACTCCTGGCAGATACGAGGTACCACTGAGGTCTGCAAAGCCTTTTGAGGTTATGCTTAGACAGAGAACTGTTTAGCATGGGCTCTGAGCCTGAATCAGAGACTGAGATTTGCTCACCTTCTCTGGGATTCACCCCCCACATCTGGGAAGTACTCATAAGACACTTCACATTCCATATAGAGCAGTCCTAAATACCATATATAGAAAGTCTTTTTGAGAAGGATGTCTTCTAAGGAAGTATTCTAGCTAAATTATATCAACAAGACTAGAAGAACAAATGGCGTATTTTTATTCTGTTTGTGTGAATCCCCAAGCCCAGCTAAATGAGCATGCATTTTGCCAATGAATTTAAAATATAAGAGCAGACAAGTTTTACCTAAGTTGCTTTTTTGTATGAAACACAACTTCAGACAACTTGAAACACCCGCTTAGGAGAAATGTTAATGAGAGGCCTTGGCATCTCAGAATCATTCTTAAAATTTTCCCACTCTTAAGGATTCTTTTCTTTCTAAGTGCTATTCTGAAATAGAAAATGGAAAATTCATAGTATCTAAAAGGTTAGATTATTACTTTATCACCTTTTTTATGGTAACTTTAAGAAAAACAGCAAGTAGTTTAACAATTGTCCATTTATAAACGTGAATGTTTAAAAGAAAACACAGAGTTAGGATTTCAAGTCATATGGAAAATTTTCATAAGCAATGACATTAGTCAAACTGTGTTTGCCTTCACAGTTGGTGGAAATGTGTGTGGTAGAACATTTGAGACAAGAACATGTATTCAAGCCACATACATTGCACATTTTCAGTCAAAAGAAAAAACAGCTATTAATCAGGTTGAGTATTTACTGTTTTACTGTCACCAAAAAGTAATTTCTCAGAAGTTATCCCAGTTGCTGCTGTATAGAATTTTTGTTAACCTTTTTTGTTGTTGTTAGAGTCAATACCTTGTTCCGAGGAATAATATTTACTCCAGGAAAATGCTTCTTCCTGTCATTTTTCCAAAACCTCTAAGTACTAAAAGCCCTTTTAGAAGCTGTTTTCTTTTGGGATTCTCACTGTGCCACCCACTCATAGGAGGAAAACTACTTCAACGCCAAAAACAAATAAAGTCAATTAAGAAACACTGCGGCTGAATGATCAGTCTCAACATCTAGAAGCTCATGGTTACTCCAGTAGGGCAGAGGCCTAAATAAAGACACTTTTCTTTACAGCACATCACTGGTTGTACTGATCCTACGGTCCAAGTGCCTGTCCTCGAAATTCCTTGAACTGCCTGGATCCCTGCGTACTTTTCTTTTTCACCACTCTGGGAGTGTTCTATGCATTTGTTAATTAGTATTTGCAATGTGCTTTATTTTTATTTAATTAATTAATTTATTATTAGGTTATTTTTACATTCTAGGATGTTGCAGAGCAGTGGGACAGTAAGGGGGCAGGTAGGTAGGGGGACGAAGGTGGAGGTGGGGGGCTGGCCCACAGCTGGCTCCTTTGCTGGCCTGGTTGCAGATTCTGCCAGGAAATAGATTCTGGTTACAAACCACTGAAAGTGAGGATGTTTGCTTATAAAACTGTTTCATTTCAGTTGTTTTCTTTTTTTCTTTCTTAGTTTTTGTTTGTTTTATTTTGGTTTTTGGTGTTTTGTTTTTTGTTTTGGCTTTAGTTACAGACAGGTTTCCTCTGTCTGTATTGGCATTTTCAAACTATCACTACTACTTTTATAATGTTATTCCACTAGCTTGTATTTATCTTGTGTGGTTTGTAGTTGGACCTCAGGTCATTTTATGGAAACAAGTTCAAAATTATTCTTCGGATTCCAGGTACATATTCCAAACTGTGTGTAGGTCAATTGCATAATGAGATAAATAGAATGAAGAGCCTTTTATCTGGATCATAAAAAACTTAAGAAAACAAATGTTGTTTTTAAAAAATGAAAAAAGTTGAAGAAATTAAATTATTGAGCTGATATCCATCACAGAAAAATATTCTATCTTAAAACAGGGTTTGTGGCCTCAAGGCACTAATTATCAAAGTCTGAAATAAATGTGAGACTGTTTGCACCTTTGTATAGCTGAGAAAAAAATGGGGAAAAAAACCAAGAGAATTTAATTATACACATACAACATAAGTGCTTGTATACACATATGCTCTCACACATGTATAATAAACAGACTCACACACACACAAACACACATGCCGAATAAACTTCAGCTGGTTACCATTATAAAATAAGTACACCTCAGTTATTGGAGGAATTGACAATAGTTCTGGCATCTTTCAATGCCAGCATTTCAGTATGCCTAGGCACGCCAAGAAAAACTAAACACACAAGCATGCATACAGGCCTGCACACATGTGCGCACACACACAACCCTACCTTTGAGGTTGTGGTTAGCTTTGATCAGAGGTTTTGCAAAATATCCAAAGCTCTGAAACAAACCATGACGTTTGAGAAACATTTGTAGGTTCTGACAAGCTTCCAAGCCTCCTGGTGGGAATACTTTGTGTTCTTTTCCATCCTGCTGGAGGAAAGAAGTGGCCTATGGACAAGCTCCCAGGCAATTAGAATTCCATAATTCAAATTAATAACCTCATAAAACACTGCAATTTATGTACTTAGTTTTTTTAACCTATAACCAACATACTATTCTGATAGCAATTTTGAAATTACTGGGAATTCATCCCAGGCTTGCTTAAAATAATTTTTTGAAATGTTAAAGACTTCTAAAATAGATAGATTTCATATAATAATGATTTTTTTTTAATTTACAATTAGATTTTCAGATTAGTAGTACATGGAAAATATTTACTTTCACCGATTTTGCTTTACTGGGACATGGACTTTGAGGTCTTATTTTCACACGCTGACCTTTTCTACATTAGAAAGTGGAAACTGCTGAAAGATATAAGAAAATGACCTTATTTTTATCATGTTCCTGTTATGCTTCATCACATTGTCTAGTGAAATGAATGAATAAATTAGGTTTTGAGGTTCTCGCGACACCTGTGGAGTGCAAGAAGGTGGG
>NW_007733501.1:23872-28817 GCF_000696425.1 Galeopterus variegatus
AATATTTGCCTGTGTGTTGGAGGTGGGACAGAGATAGCGTGATGCATGATGACTAATGGTTATCATCACTGGTTAAGTCATCTGTTATAAGCTGCACTGTGTACCCTCTCCCCAAATTTATATGTTGAAATCCTAACCACCAGTACATCTCTGAATGGTCTTCAGAAAGTTCATGCAAAAATTAGTATTATCTTTTAATTCTATTTTTTTACCAGCTGTTTGAAGGATCCCTGTATTTAGAGTTAGGGCCTTTAATGAGGTGATTAAGTTAAAATGAGGCTATGAGAGTGGGCTCTAATCCAATTTGGCTGGTATACTTATCAGAAGGAGAAATTTAGGCACATGAAGTGACAAGGGAGATGCATGCACAGAGAAAAGGTCAAGTGAGCTCACGGAGAGAAGACAGACATCTGCACGCCGAGGAAAGAGGCCTCAGGCCTCAGCAGAAACTAGACATACTGACACCTTAATCTTTTATTTTTAGCCTCCAGAACAGTAAGAAAATAAATTTCCTGTTATTTAAGCCACAAGTCTGTGGTATTTTGTTATGGCAGCCCTAGCTAACTAATAAACCATCTCAGGAAGGTGGTGACCACTGTCTTGATATTGAAGACAAAGTTGTTCTCATAATCTTTGTAGATCATTACAAACCTTTATCAAAATGTTCTTTTTTTATTGACAAAAATGTCTCTAAATTTATTTAAATACATTTTCTCCTTTGAGTCTTGCATGAACATTAAGATCAACTGGCTGCCAAATCCTTAATACATCCATGAATGTGCTTGAAGTAACTATTCCCCTTTTATCTAGAATTAACAGCCCTGATACTTCCAGGACATATTTTACATTACCCTGATCATTTGTTTTGCTCTTTTCTTGGATTTTTTCCAAGTTCACCAAAGACAGGACCTCAGTGACTTGTTCTATTGCTGATCCCTTAAATAGACTCACACTGCCTATGTGTCACATGGCAGAAAACATATAAAAAGCCATTTACTGGTGACTGTCCCTGTTTCCGCTGATACTGAATTTTCCACAGGCTGCCATTTCTGTATATTTGGTTTCCTGATGGTTACTAATTTAATGTTCTTTACAGGCTTCAGGTTTTCAGTCCCTTTTCTGTCTCAGACTCTTCATGGTTTCTGGGCCTCCTGAAGCCCATTTATATTTTGCTAATCTCAGACTTCCCCTTTAACCTCCACATCCCAGGGTTCTTCCCAAATGACATTTTAAAAAATGCTACCTTTTATTGAGTATGTAATCTGTGTTAGTCATTAGTCACTGTACTAAGCACTTTGCGCACACGACCTGATTTAATCTGAAAAAAATCAATCCCATGGGGTGATTGCATTATTCTCATCTGAGATACGAGGCAATAAATACACAGACAGGTTAAGTAACTAGGCCAGACTCATTCTTTTAGTAATCATCAGACTATGATTTCCTCCCCAAACCATCTCTGACATTTAGGCTTTCTGCAAAACTAGGTTACATCCACATTTGTTCTTTTATTCATTAACTTTTGACTTCTAACTTTCATTTAAAACTAATATTGATTTTTCTGAACATCAAAATCTCATTTGAAAACCACCGTTCACAGGGGAGACTGACTGGGAGTGTGTTGGTCACTCCTGTGGCTAGCTTAGTGGAAGTGCATGGAAAACATGTTTCACAGATGGTCAAATAATGCTAAACTTCTCAAGTTTTTTTTGCACAGTAGCCCTAAAATAAGAGGAAAGTATGTCCTGGGTGATCTGAGATGACTCACTGAAGATACTAGCTCTCATATTTTATCTTAATGATTCTTTCAAATTTTGCATTCTACTCAATAATATAGTTGTGCTTGCACTAGTATAAATTTTTACATGCTTAAATTCTATTGCTTACACTTAGGGAAATTGTTTTCTGCATTTCTCGGTTATTGGATAAGATACTACTGCACTGAGGTTATGAATTTTAAAAATGGAATGGATCGAAATGAGGACAGTTCCATGACTGGGAAATTCATCTTGGTGTTATAATCGAGAATATAAGTAGGGATATAGTATATGTGGAGCCAGATCACAGATCTTTTCTTTTATTGATTTTTAAGTTATGTTGTAATAATTACTAAATAAAAATGCCAAGAACGTTGCCAAAGAGACAATTCAAGACAGTGTATGTACACACTGTTTTTGTTGCAAATGTTATTGTTTGTATAATTGAGTCATATGATGGGGCTGAAAATTCTCTGGTCCATTGGGCATTCTTTTTTCCTATCACAAGCATGTATTCATCAAAGGACTCTTCTCTGTGAAGAAAGATGAATGATAATTCTATTCTTATCTTTAACAAAGACATTGTAAACATCATTACTTTTAATTGAACTAAAATGCTCAAATACTTCATCATCCCCACAGCAATTCTCTTATTTCAGCTCTTACCATTCATTTTAATTGCAATGATCTTGTCATATGCAATAACAACCTTGAGAGTTTCTTCTTGCAATTATTGGTTGAAGTTATTTAGCCTTGAAAAAGTATCTGCTAGGTAAGTCAATTTTGTTAGACATCCTTTATCATTCAAGACCAAAAAGAATTAATTCACCTTATCCAAAGGCTGACCCTTTCCTGGATGTCTTAATTCCCCTTCTCTGTGCAGAAAATCATCATTGTGGCTAGAGTTACAACACTAGGTACCCCTGCTGTACACCTGGGTTGCAACTTTCCAGATCAAGCTACAGTTCATCTGTGCAGTAGGTTTTCAAAGTCACTTCCTACTGTTTAAAAAAAAGTTATTCAAATCACTGGACTTTTTTTTTTTTTAAAGTAAAAGTTTCCATTTTCACCACCCCATTGAACACACTGAAGAAATCAGGAGGCATATTGTTTGAGGTGAGTATTCTTGGTAAATGATGCAGTGGCTGCTAGGTCACTCAAAAAGTGCAATGTCCTTGATGCAGGTTAGCACTCCCACAGTCTGATATGGGCACCTCTTTTCAGCTTGGCTGCCTCTTTTTGATCCAAAATACATTTAGCCATGCCTCTAGCACGAGCTCTATCAAATATTCTTCTGTTACATGAGCTTCATCTTTTAAAGTATTTTTAAAAATGACCTTGAAGCTAACTTTGAAAGATATTTTATTTGCCTATTTATACTTTTATTGGATTTCTTCTAGCAAAGACTTTTATTTCTTTTTTTAGAAAACTTTCTAGCGATTATTCTTTGAACTGTGTTAATTGGGTTTTAAATGCTACTGCAAAAGAGATGGTATCAGACTATTTTGTATCAAGGTTTTGTAGCAAAATGTTTCCAAGGTTTAAGGTTTGCTTTTCCTCCATAGGTTTTTAAACTTATGTTTTAAATAAACATAAAGGTATGTTTATTTTGCTGATGCTTACTATTTATAGGGTAGTGTTTTAATTTTATTAAATGTTTATTATTTTATAAATGTATTCTTATTGTCTGGAACATAACTTCTGAGACAACCCTCAATAATTTCAGATTTTTCTCCTTTTATTGTTATAATTTTCTATTAATTCTGATTAGATCTTTCTGTTTTAAGACAAAATTTCATATACTCGTCCCAAAATATAATTTAAAAATAAACCAAGAATGACACTATAAAAGTAAAAATCAACAGTTTTGGTTATTTTGTGATATTGTGGCACTCACTATGATAGACGTTTTAGCTAAATTTAATTTGTGTTCATGTAAATCTATTTGGATCATAGATTCAAGTATTTATCTTTGTGTTTTTTATTTCCCACTCAATTGTTTGTGACCTTTCCTAGTTAGTGAGAAGCATCTACACTGCCTCGAGGAGAAGCAAAGTTTTTGTTTGTTTGATATGGGTATTTAAAAAACCTCTCAGTGTTCAGTTTTTTGACATCCGGAACAGGATTTTGAGACTCAAAAGGGGAGACCTGAGGGAAACAAGTGTTCAATCCATGCCAATGAAATTAGGAAATGAGACAGATTCAGGGGTTCTCTCTACCTCAGAAGGTCATATGGCCTTGGGGGTGACTGCACTGGAGGGAGAAACAAGAAGTCAAAAACAGGAAGGGTTCAGCCCACAGGGAATCATGTGAACAGATTCAGGATCAGCATTAGGAGACTCAGCAATGCTGGTTCATTTCAGGGAAGCTGTCGATATGGTCCAACAACTCCTGTGGATCATCCCAGGCTTTGAGGGAGTCATTTAGCTCAGCCTGTGGGGTGTCCAACGAATCATCCAGCAGAGGGCAGTTTCCCTGCTCTGAAACTTTGCTGAGACCTGATCAATTTGCCTGTGTAGATACATTTTCAGCACTCTCCCCCTTTTGTTCCAGCAGCTCAGGGAATTTATAAGACCCTTAAAAATAGAGGGTGAGGGTCTTGAAAAACTAAAGAGACAGAGATGAATATAAAAAGGAAAGTGCAAAAGAGGAACTTTCAGCCTGGTGAAATTCATCCTCAGTACATAAAACATTTTATTGAATGCAGTTGTGTCAAAAAGAACCAAAGAGTGTGTGAGCGTGTGTATTCAAAACAAAAAAGCAAAACGTGGTTTATTGGTTAGTACATGAATCTATAAAATAAAAGGGAAGCCTAAATGGGTTGCCAGTGAGAGTTATTTTCAGATTTCCATGTTGTAACTTATTTGGACAGACAAGAATTAGCCTTGAGGGACAAGGACATTAGCAAAGTCTGGACTTGTCACAGCAGCATTCCCTGTTCATGATGTAAGTGGCATTCTGGGTTTCTAATGATTACCAAAATACTAGATGTTTTACTCAGCACACTAACACATCCTGTTCTTTGGGCTTTCATAAAAAATCAAAAGATTAGCTGACATGGAATGCACATTCTGCTGATTCTTGTGTATTTATGCAACAAATCTCCCAAAGACATCAACAACCACAAAAAGAAAAGCCCTGCCCCAGTTTTTCAGTAAGATTAGTATTGTGGGTACATACACCATGCT
>NW_007733501.1:29612-34501 GCF_000696425.1 Galeopterus variegatus
GCAGCTAATTTTATGTTTCCTGAGCAAAGATCCAGATTTCTGAGATTACTTAACAAGTCAAAGTCTAAGAATATTTAAAATAAATCTCATTTGGACACTAATCTTATTGGAACAAGGCTAATGACAGGATGGAAAAATAAATGGATCACCCGATTTTTCCAGTCCGTAAGTAGTAGGCCAATTTTCTTGTTTCTTAACCCTGGGTATCCATTGCTGATTTGATATATTTAGTTCAATGCATATATTAATTCTACCCATATTTTACTATCCTATTAAAATGCCGTCTCCACCAAAGAGGCTTCTTGCATGCCTTAACTGAAAGTAATGATTTGCTCCTCTATTTCCTTATGGAGTGTTATTTGGTATTTTTCTCATGACATGCCACTTTCTAATTCACATTTTACTTATGTGTATGGACTGTTTGTTTTACCAGAGTGAAAGGGCCTTGAGGACAGGGACAATATGTTACCCAACTTATTCTCCAGACCGGAAGCAGAAAACATTTTCTTTGAAGGGTATGGTAGTAAATATTTTTGGTTTTTTGGGCCACATGAGGTCTTTATCCCCAAACTCCATTTTTATGACCAATTAGAAATGTGAAAAACATTCTGAGCTTGGAAGTTGTACAAAAACAAGTTGTGGAGCAGATTTGGTCCACAAACTAAAATTTTCCAACCCCTGTTTCACATTATTTAGCAATGCATATAATAGAAAATTTTAAATGTTTGTAAAAGAAATGAGTAAATATAAATAATAATAACCCAGGAGTAATATTCTGGAATATTCAAAAATATTCTTATTCTAATCAGCATGTATAAAAATAATAGAAGATTTGTACCTCCATTGAACAAATTTACCAGGTCAACATCTTTCCCCCAGAAACTGTTTAGTCATCAAACCAATAGAACTGATATATATTTTTTACTACTCAATTTCAGTTAATTGTTATTCTTTCTGGATGTGTTGGATATTCAAAAAGCCATACTCAATGGGAATAAGATCCATATACAACAAAACAATTAGAGAATGAAATACAGTATTTCAAAGGCACAAGGCTTAAAGGCTGCGAGTTTGTAAATTATGAATCCATCACTAAATATTTATTGAGGCATTCCTCCCCTGGAAGAAAAGTACTATCAGTGTTTCTGCTTAGGAGACAGAAAGCCGCAGCAGTCAGTCACTCCTACCCTAATAACGAGAAAGCACAAGATAATCTAAGAAATTATAACTTTCTTGAGTGCAGCAGAGGCCTGAGGTCATAACACAGTGAAGGGAACTGAATTCCAAAGAGAAAGAGGGGCAAGCTCCTCTCTGAGGAGAGGTGGGAAATGTAACCTATTTTACCTTTGGGAGAACAAAGAGGAGAAGGTGGCTGCTGTAGAGGTGGAGAAAAGAAAGCAGCTAAAATATTGATAAATTCTTAACAGGCAAATATATCAGTTTAGAATACCTGGGAGCTCCAAACGCACATTCAGTCAAAAGCTCTACATCAAAGTCTTCCACTGAGTGTTCTCGGAGGTTCTAGAGGTGGAGGTGGATACTGCTCAGAGCCCCTCCGTGGTTCAGACACAGAAGGAGACTGCCTGCATTGTGTAGAGGTACCTTCCCGGGATCGACATCTAAGTGAAAGACTTACATCTTTGGGAAAGGGATGGAAAACCCTACCATCTGTAGGGCGATTGTGGGAGAAGCAGAAGCAATACACCTCTGCCTCTTGGGAAGGGATAGAAAGCCCTAATTATTCCCCTCAGAAATCAAAATAAGATCTATTGCTTCCAGTAAAAGTCCTCTGCTTCTGGAAAAAAAAGCAAGAAAACCTCTTGGGCCAATAATACTGCAGCAATGCAAAACAGATTTCTTCTGATACTAAGAGAGGGAATGACAACTCACTCCTTTAGAAATTCCAGAGATATAAGGTAGAATTTGGTTGCCTTGAGGATCAAGGGGTGAGAAAATTTAAAAAGCCCCATCCCCAAAGGACCAGGTTCAAGAACCTACCTAATATAGAAACTGGAACAAGAAAACAAAAACTGCCTAGTTCCACTGCGAGCCTAGCACTGACTAACAAGCAATGAACAAGGTTGCCCATGGGGAAAGTCTAAGAGGAGGGGTTGGCAAACTACAGTCTGTGGGCCAATTTTACACAGAAGACTGTTTTTGCAATACTTGTGAACTAATAAATGTTTTTTACAGCCTTAAAAGATTGTAAAATAAAAACACAGAATATAGAACAGAGACCATATGTTTCCTAAAAAGCCAAATTATATACTTTTAGAAAAATTTGTTGACCTTTGGACAACAGCATGGAAAGAGATTCTTCTGTTGCACAATTGTGCAAAGACGTCTTAAAAAGGGAGCAGAAGAAGAAGACAGTGAAAAACAGTGCAGCGCATCAGGCTCCACAGTAAGTACTTCATGTGAGGCAAGCCCTGAAGGAATTTGAAGCTTATGGTGCACCTAAGGTAATGGAAGCAACACAAAATTCTATGCCTAACTCACCCAGCTCAACTACTAATGAGAGTGGTATAACACCTTCACATTAACAGCCTAGCATAAGAGGTATATCCACTTCCAAGTGTAAAAATGATTTACCTCAGTATATTTTTTTTCTACGTGAAATTTTCATAATTCAACTTTTAAAAACTATAAGACACAAAAAATAGCAAGGAAAAATAAACTGTTTTCAAGTGATAAAATAGTCAACATAATAACAATTGGAGATGACCCACTTGTTAGAATAACTGGAAGTAACTAATCATGACTACAATTAATATGTTAAAGTTTCAGTTAAGAAGATGGCATTTTGATAGAGATTGCATTGAATCTGTAAATTGTTTTGGGAGTATGGACAATTTAACAATATTAATTCTTCCAATCCATGAACATGGGATGTCTTTCCATTTTTTGGTATGCTTTTCTATTTCTTTAATCAGTGTCTGATAGTTTCCATGGTACAGATCTTTCACTTCTTTGATTAAATTTGTTCTTAGGCATTTTTTTTTGTAGCTATTGTAAATGGGATTGCTTTCTTGATTTCTTTTTCAGATTATTTGCTCCTGGCATGTAGACATGCTACTAATTTTTGTATGTTGATTTTGCATCTGCAACTTTGCTAAATTTGTTTATAAGTGGAGTATTTAGGTTTTTGTAAGTATAAAATCATGTCATCTGCAAATAAGAGTAGTTTGACTTTCTCCTTTCCAATTCAGATGCCCTTTATTTCTTTCTCTTTCCTAATTTCTCTGACTATGACATCCAGTACTCTGTCAAATAAAAGCAGTGAAAGTGGGCATCCTTGAGTTGTTCCAGATTTTAGAGGAAAGGCTTTAAATTTTTACTTGCTTAATATGATGTTAGCTGTGGGTTTGTATTATATGGCCTTTATTGTGTTGAGGCATGTTATTTTTATACCTATGTTGTTGAGAATTTCTATCATGAAGGGGTGTTAAATTTTATAAAATGATTCGTCTATTCTGGTGATGGGGTATATCACATTTATTGATTTGTGGGTGTTGAACCATCCTTGCATCCCTGAGGTAAATCCCATTTGATCCTGGTGTTTAATCTTGTTGATGTACTGTTGAATTTGATTTGCTGGTACTTTGTTGAAGATTTTTGCATCTATGCTCATCAGGAACATTGGCCTGTAGGGTTTTTTTGTTTGATTGGTTGGGAATTTGTTTGTTTATTTTGTTTGGCATGTCCTTGTCTGGCTTTGGTATCAGGGTAATGCTGGCCTCAGAAAATGAGTTTGGAAGAAGAATTTCTTATTCTTCAGCTTTTTGGAATAATTTGTGAATAATTAGCATTAGTTCTTCTTTAACAGTTTGGTAGAATTCAGTAACAAAGCCATTCATTCCTGAACTTTCTTTCTTGGGAGACATTTTATTACCAATTCAATCTTATTACTCATTATTGGTTTGTTCATTTTTTCTATTTTTTCATGTTTCAATCCTGGTAGGTTATGTGTTTCTAGGAATTTATTCATTATCTCGGGCCGGCCCATGGCTCACTCGGGAATTTATTCATTATCTCTAGGTTTTCAAATTTGTTGGCATATATAGTTATCTTTTCAATGAACCAACTTGTTGTTTTGATTTTTTAAATTGTTTTTTGTCTCAATTTCATTTATTTCTTCTCTGATCATTATTATTTCTTTCCTTCTACTAATTTTGGGTTTGGTTTGTTTTTCCTTTTCTAGTTCTGTGAGGTGTAATGTTAGGTTATTTATTTAAAGTCCTTCTACCTTTTTGATGTAGGTGCTTATTAGTATAAACTTCCCTCTTGGTATTGCTTTTGCTGTATACCACAAGCATGTTGTATTTGGTTTTTATTTGTTTCAAGACATTTTTAAAATTTAATTCTTGATTTCTTCATTAACACCATGGTCATTCAGGAACATGTTCCAATGTCTCCAAAGTTCCTCTCGTTACTGATTTCTAGTTTTATTTCACTGTGGTCAGAAATGATACTTCATGTGATATAGATTTTTAAAAATTTGTCGAGACTTGTTTTGTTGCCTAAATGGTCTATACTGGAGAATGTATTATGTGATGATGAGGAAAATGTGTATTCTGCAGCAGTTGAATAAAATGTTTTGGAAATGTCATTTAGATCCATTTTGTCTAGAGTGTAGTTTAACTCTAATGTTTCCTTGTTGCTTTTCTGTCTGGATAACCTGTACATTGCTGAAAGTGTGGTAATGAAGTCTCCTACTATTATTGTATTTCAGTCTTTCTCTCTCTTTGGCTCTATTACTATTTGCTTTATATATTTGGGTGCACTGGTGTTGGGTGTATATATATACAATCATTATATCCTCTTTCTCAATTCACTCCTTTGTCATTATGTAATGATTATTTTTGTCTCTTTTTGCAGTTTTTGACTTA
>NW_007733501.1:34925-36375 GCF_000696425.1 Galeopterus variegatus
TTTTTTTTTCTCTTCTTCCTGCCTTACTTTCTTCCTTTGTGGTTTGGTGTGTTTGTGTGTGTATGTTCTGGTATTCTTTGGCTCTTTTCTTTTATTCTTTTGTGTATCTATTACAGGTTTCTGCTTTGTACTAACTCTGAGGCATACATAAATCATCTTATACTTATAAACAAGTTAATTTAAGCTGATAAAAGCTAATTTTGATCCCATACACAAACTCCCCATTTTCACTTCACCTCTGCCCATGTTTTGTGTTTTTGATGTCATACTTTACAACTTTTTATGATACACATCCCTTAGCAAATTATTGTAGTTTTAGTTGCTTTTAATAGTTTTGCCTTTTCACCTTTGTACCAGAGATATACTTTTTTTTATCACCACCATTATACTACTAAAGTACTTTGGATTTTTCAATTAAAAAATGGGCAAAGGATCTAAATAAATAGTTCACAAAACTATGACATACAAATGACCAACAGATATATGAAAAAATGCTCCACATCACTAAGCATCTGAGAAATGGAAATCAAAACCATAATGAGTGATCATCTCACCCCAATTAAAATGGATATTTTATCAAAAAGACAAAAAAATAATGCTGGTGAGGGGGGAGAGGGAAGAGGGTAAGCAAGAAATTGGTAAAGGGCAACAAAAAATGAGTACCTTGTGTAATGAAAAATATAGTAATTATCCTGATTTCAGCATCACATATTGCACAGAGGTATTGATAGTCAACACTGTACCCCACAGATATATACAATTAATTATGTTTCTATTAAAAAAAGAGAAATAAAAAAATGCCAGTCAGGATGTAAACAAAACGAAACTCTTGTATACTGTTTGTGGGAATGTAAATTAGCATGACCATTGTGGAAAACAGTGTAGAGTTTCCTCAAAAAACTAAAAATAGAATTACCATATGGTCCAGCAATGCATTACTGATTACATATCAAAAAGAAAGACAATAAGTATGGTGAAGAGATATCTGCACCCCCATGTTCATTGCAGCACTATTTACAATAGCCATGAGATGGAATCAATCTAAAAGTCCATCAACAGATGAATGAATAAAAAAATACAGTATACATACATGATGGACTATTATTCAGCTATTAAAAAATCCTCTCATATGCAGCAATATGCAGTGTATTGAATTGTATTCCCCAAAGACCATGTATTAGAAACTTAACCACCACTGTGACAGTTTTAAAAGGGTAAGAAATCCTATTGTGGTAGTTGAAAGGTGAGGCTTTGAAGAGATGATTGGATTGTGAGGACTGTACCCTTGTGAATGAATTGATCCGTTCTTGGCATAATGGGAGTGGTTCTGGTGGCTTTAAAAGGAGAAGGAATGAGAAGTTAGCTCTCTCTCCATTTTTGCCATTTCATTATGTGACAATGTGCATTGCCATAGAGTTACTACTAAGAAAAGTTCCTCACCAGATGTGTT
>NW_007733501.1:37177-48200 GCF_000696425.1 Galeopterus variegatus
AATGCCATGTTAGTTCACAGTTTGGAAATAAATGAATATAATTTACCACATAGGGACTAAAGTAGAAAATAAGACTACATAGGATCATCCCACAGGATGCAATGTGAAGGTTAACTTTATGTGCCAACTTGCTAGGCCATGGTTCCCAGAAACACTATTCATTTTTTTGAAGGCATTTTTTAATTGAGATTAACATTTAAATCAGTACACTTTGAGTAAAACAGATTGCCCTCCATAATGTGGTAGTGCTCATCTAATTAGTTGAAGGTCTTAACAGAAAAGGGACTAACTTTCCCCAAGGAAGAGGGAATTCTGCCAGCAGACTGCCTTGAGGGTTGAGCTGCAAAATTAACTCTTCCGTGGGTCTCCAAACTAGAGGCCTAATCTGTACTGGAAGTCTTAACCAGTGTGGTTAGGTATGAAAAAGAAACAAATGACATCAATATTGGAAAGGAGGAAGAACTCATGAATAAAGCAGCTATGAATATTTCTGTACAAATTACTCACAGTTGATACAATTTTCTACAGGGAAAATCTCTTCAAATCTACAATTAACTACATTACAAAAACTAATAAGAATGTTTAGCAATGTTGCAGTGTTCAGACCAAAATACAAAATTCAGTGTATTTCTATATACTAGAAATGAACAATGGGAAATTGGCATTAAATTTATGTTTCAAATGACATTAAATTGACATTATATATAAAATAACATCAAAACATAAAAAAATGGATAAATATACCAAAATATGTGTGCAAAATTATAAAACATTAATGTGGAAAATTAAAGAAAATCTAAAAATTTAGGTTATATGTCATGACAATCAATGGAAGACTTGATATTGTCATGATACTAGTTTTCTCCTAATTAATATAGAGATTTAATGCAATTCCAATCAATCCAGCAGTCTTTTTAGTAGGAATTGACAAATTTTCTAAATTTATATGAAGAAGCAAAAGATCTAGAAAAAGAACATTATTGGATGATTTGTGCTACATGATTTTAATAATTCAAAGAAAGCAACGGTGTAGCATTTGTATAAGGCAAATATTTACATCAATGGAATAGAATGAACAGTCAGAAGGAAAGCTACACATTATGTGGTGAATCAATTTTTTATAAAGTTGTCAAGGTAATTAAATATAGAAAGGACAGCTTTTTTAAAATTAAGTTCTGCTGTACAAATGAAACATTCAAATGCAAAATGTAAACCTGAATGTATATCTCAGTAATATACAGAAGTCAATACAAAATGGATCATAGGCCTAATTGTAAAAACTGAAATAAACTTCTAGGCAGAGGTTTATTAAAAAGAATACATGAAGCATAAACACAAAATAAAAAATTGAGAAATTGAAAGCCATCAAATTTATAACTTCTGCCTTTAGGAGGGAGAGGAAAGAGTCGACAGACTATAATAAAATATTCGCTATCACACATCTGATAAAGGATTTCTATTCAGAATATATAAAGAACTTTTATAACTCAATAATAAGTTCAATAAGATAAAATGAGCAAAAGATTTTAACATATATTTCACCATAGAAGAGATATTAGTAGCAAATCAGTATAATATGCTTAAAACATCTTTAGTCATAAGGACAATGCAAATGGAAACCACAGTGAAATACCACTACATACCTACTCCAACTAAAAAAAAAAAAAAAAAAGAAAGAAATTATTGTGCCAGAAAGACAGCTATGGGGTATTCCCAGGATTTTTGGAAGCCACGTTTCTTGCAGCTCCATAAGTTACGATTAAAATGTCAGAGTCACGAAGTAGAGTGGAGCGTAATGTTCAAAATCAAAAAAACGAATCTGGATGGAAGGAGAAGAAAAAAAAAAAAAAAAAAGACAAGCCCACAGGCTGGTGTGAATGTAGCATTATTAGAACTCATACATTTCTGGTGGGCATACAAAAATGGTACAGACATTTTGGAAAACATTTAGCAATTTTGGATAAATTTAAACATACATTTACTATAGAACTCAGCAGTCCCACCCCTAGATGTTTACACAAAAGAAATAAAACATATGTCCACAAAACATATACACAAATACACAAATGTTTGTAGCAGTTTTGTTTATAATAATCCACGAACTGGAAACACCCACTAATCACCACTTGGTAACGAAAAGGAATGAAATACTGAAATATGCAACAACATAAAGGAATCTCAAAAGCATTTTGATGGGTAAAAAAAAAAAAGCCAGACCAATTAAAGCCTACACAGTGTACAAATTCCATATATATAACATTTTGGAGATGGAAAAATTATCAGGATAGAAATCAAATAGTGCCAGGGGCTGGAAATTGGGGGTCGGATTTTGAACTCAAAGGGCACATGAAGTTAAGCATTATTTTTGAGGAAGAGGTGGGAGAGAGCATCCTTACAAAATTTTTCTCTGTTTAAAAAGAAACATGAACTTTGGAGTGGGTAATGGAAAAAAGTTGCTTAAACCTATACAACTTATTGTTTGTAGAAGTTTTATTAGCAAATCATTCACATACTGAAAAATTCACCCCTTTATAATGTGCAATACAATAGTTTTTAGAATATTCACAGTTGTGCAACCATTACAATACACTTTAAAACTTTTCCCCCTACCCCCAAAAACCCTCCACACAGTAGCCATCACCCATATTTTCCCCTCAATAACCGCAGACCTAAGCAATCACTAATTTACTTTTCATATCTATAAATTTTTCTATTTTGGACACTTTGCACAATGGGACTCATATTCTTTATGGTCTTTTTGACTGCCTTCTTTCAGTTAGAATGTTTTCAAGGTTCACCCACATTGTAGCATATGATAGTACCTTGTTTTTTTTTTTTTTTTTTCATTACTGAATAATATTTCGTTGTATGGATATAACACATTCTATTTATCCATTCATCAGTTAATGGACATTTGGATTGTTTCACTGTGTGAGTATGGGACCGTGCCCTTTTTCTAAGCAAAAACAACAGATGGCCTAAACGGATAAAAGGTGGCACACAAGGGAAGTTAAGGGGGCGGGCTAAGCACAGAGAGGCAAAGCACGTGTACATTTGACCCTTTCAAGGATTGGCCTAAACTTGGAAATCCCCACCTGCTAAGCATATAAATATGATCTTTTGTGTTACAGTAAACGGAACTGCCTGACAGAACCCCCACTGCGTGTGTATGTGTTTGATCCCTATCTGGGAGAGCAGCGGCGTGCTCACCCATCTCTTGGAATCTCTTTTTGCCCCGCATCCTGGGGGGGGGGGGGGGAAAAGGGCAATCCCTTTGACCCAAACCCTCTAGGGAAAGGAAAAACCTGTTGGGGTCCCATGAGGCTGCCAGAGACACCCAACAGGTGAGTTCATGAATAAAGCAGCTATAGCATTCCTGTACAAGTTCTTGTGTGGACATATGTTTAGATTTCTCTGGGGCATATACCTAGGAGTGGAATTGCTGGACTATAAAATAATTTTATGCTTTAATTCTGAGAAACTTCCACGACTTCCAAAGAATAAGCTCTATCATATTATAGTCACACCAGCAGTGCCCGAGGGTTCCAATTCCTCTACGTCCTCATTGACACTAGTTATTATCTTATAGTCATCTTGGTGGGTGTCAAGTATTCCATTGTGGTTTTGTTTTAAATTTTTCTAATGGTTTATAATATTGAACATTTTTATATACTTGTTGACCATTTCAATGGAGAAATTTCTATTCAGATCTTTTTTCTATTTATAAATTTGTATTATTGACTTGTAAAAATTCTTTATATAGTCATCCTTTGCCAGATATATGTATCTGTATATTTGTGCGTGTGTGTGTGTGTGTATTTGTGTGTGTATATATATATACACACACAAATACACACACACACAAATATACAGATACACATACAAGTATTTTATTTCATTCTATGGATTGTCATTTCACTTTCTTGATGGTGTTTTTGAAGTACAAAAGTTTTTAATCTTGACGTAATCCAATTTATCTACAATTTCTCTTTGGTTGCTTGTGCTTTTGGTGTCATATCTAAAAAGCCATTATTAGTCCAAGTCACAAAGAAATACTTTCATGTTTTCTGTAGGAGTTTTGTAGTTTTAGCTCTTATATTTAAGTCTTTGATGCATTTTTATTGGATCTTTTCTTTTTTATTGGATCTACTTTTTTTTTTTTTTGCATGTGGAAATCCAGTTTTCCTAGCATGATTTGTTCTTTCTCCTTTAAATGATCTTGGCACTCTTGTTGAAAATCAGTTTGCCATCAATATATAGGTTTGTTTCAGGATTCTCAACTCTGTTCCACTGATCTGAATGTCTATCCACACTGTCTTGATTGCTGTAGATTTGAAGTAAGTTTTGATACTTTGTAAGTAGATCTTCCATAGTTGTTCTTTTTCAAGATTGCTTGGTTATTTGGGGTCCCTTGAATTTCCATAGGAATTTTAGGATCATTTTGCCGATTTTTACAGAGAAGGCAGATGGGATTTTGAAAAAGATTGTCCTGAAAATGTAGATCAATTTGGGAGTATTGTCATCTCAAATATCCTTTCCATGAATATAAGATATCTTTCCATATTTAGATCTTTAATTTCTTCCAACAATGTTTTGCTGTTTTTATAATATAATTTTGTACTTTAAAAATAATTTGTACCTAAATTAAAAGGAAGTATTTTGTGCTTTTCTATGTTAGTGTATATGGGTTTTTTAAATGTCATTTTAATACTTTTATTGCAAGTATATAGAAACATTTAACTTGTGCATGTTGATCTTGACTTCTGCATCCTTGCTGAACTCATTTAGTACTTCTAATGGTTTCTTAGTAATTTCCTTAGTATTTTGTATTTACATGATCATGTCATCTGCAAATAGAGGTGATTTTACTTCTTCCTTTCCAGTCTGAGTGACCTTTTTTTCTTTTGCCTAGTTGTCCTGATTAGAATTTCCAGGACAATACTGAATTGAAATGGTGAGAATGGAGTTCCAGATTTTAGTGCAAAAGCATGCAGTCTTTTACTATTAAGTCAGATATTAGCTGTGGGTGTTTTACAGATAATCTTTATTATGTTGATGCTCTTAAGAAGTTATCATGCTCCTTTTTTCCTTCCTTCCTTCCTTCCTTCCTTCCTTCCTTCCTTCCTTCCTTCCTTCCTTCCGCCTAGTTGTCCTGATTAGAATCTCCAGGACAATACTGAATTGAAATGGTGAGAATGGAGTTCCAGATTTTAGTGCAAAAGCATGCAGTCTTTTACTATTAAGTCAGATGTTAGCTGTGGGTGTTTTAGAGATAACCTTTATCATGCTGATGCTCTTAGGAAGTTATTAGGCTCCTTTTAATTGCTTATCACCAGTATCTCTACTGTTTTGAGAGTGACCTTAAACTTGAATTTGCCCACACTCAAGTGCAAATAATGTTAGTTCTTCTGCAGACAGCTTTAGAATTCTATTCTTATCCTATTTCTCAGGGCCAAACTTCTGAGCTACAGCTTCAGAGCTAGGGGTAGGGATAGTGGCCCACATCTCTTGGAGTGATACAATTGCTTTGCAGGGCACTGCATGGGGTTGGTAACCCCTAGTCTTCTCAGCTTGTCTTTCATAGAGTTGTACTTCTAGGAGCAATCTGGGTCCAGAATGATTAGAGTCCCCAAATTCTTGGTTTGCAACGCCTGGAGTACAACCTGCAACCTATGAGCAAAAAGAGGGGAGCTTCCAACCTCTTGGCCTCACCTTGAGTTTAGCCTCTGCAACATGTACGCGGGGTGGGAGGGGGTGGGGGGGATGAGAAATGCTGGTGGCCTGTCCCTCTCAGGGAGATATTGTAATCCTTGATTAGGGAGAGAGCGTCATGTGGTCTTGGCTGCTGCCACCTTCAGTGGAGTTTTGATCATGCTAAACTTGGAGGAGGAAGGAAAAGAAATCAGATGTGTATCAAAAGCCATGGACTTTTGCTGTTCTCACCAAGTTTTAGTAGATTTTCTTGAATAAATGCTTTTTTCATTTGCTGTACACCATAGCACAGTTTCAACTGACCTTAACATCTATGTTTTCTTTTAATAATTTTGTTCAGTTTTGCTTACTTCCCTGGAGAGGAGGTCCGTGAATCTCCTCATTCCCCATTACAGAAGTGAAATCTCCATATATCTCATTTTTTAAATTTCACAATACATCCCTAAGATTTTTTCACATAAGAGCATGAACAAATAAACCTCAATCACTTAAATATCTACATATTATACTTTTAATAGAAAGACCATATTTTTAATTATATTGATCTCATTTTAAATATAATTCTGTTATGAACATTTTTATGCATATAATTGGTATAAATATACAAGTAAATATGTAGAATTAATTTTGAAAATTGTATATGCATTTTAATTTAGTCAAATATTGCAGATGACACTTCAGGTACACTGTCAAAATATGTGGTGATGCTCTCTCATGCTCTCATTCATACTGAGTTATCAAAGTTTCAATTCATTGATAATCTGATACTGAAAAATGTCCTCACAATTTAATTTGTGTTTTTTATGAGTATCATTGAGTATTTTTATATGCTTATGAACTTTCTGCCTATATTTCTTTGTGAATGTCTATTCCTTCCATTTTACCAGTTTTTTGGGAGAGAAGGTCTTTTCATTATTGATTTGCATAAATTATTTACATTTCAAAAATTAGCTCTTTGTTCTATGGTTTACAAACTCTTTTGACTTGCCATTTTTTTACTTTATTATTTCTTTTTTATTATATTATTTTTTATTTCCTTTGTATTGCTTTAAAGAATGATTATATTTTATTTACAATTATTTTAGGAATGTACATTAGTAAAACTAGATTGACTTCAACTTATTTTTTATTATTATCGTATGTTTTATATACAGCATTTGGAAACTCTCCACTTTATATATCAGGAGATTGTTAAAACATCATTCAGTTTATCTCTTCCTTCATGGTGTAGAAGAGTTGCCTATGTGGGCTTTACACTGTTGTTGCAGATGCAGCTTCTTGATATTGTTTAAAATTTTTCCATGACAGTTATGCTGGCTAACTTTTCTATCTCCTCTGGAGTCCATTTCAGTAACTTACATTTTCCTGGAAAACCTATTTATTTAGTTTTTTAAGTTAATTTTTAGAAATTTGAGTAAATAATTTTCTTTTGGTTACTCTAATGTCCTTTTATTTATATTGTTTCCCTGTTGACACTTTGCATCTGTGCATTCTGCTTTATTCTTTTTCACTTATATGCCCACAAATGCTATATGCATTTTAACTTTTTCTCTCCTTGACCAACTTCTTGAATTTATTAGTCCTACTTTGTTTTCTGTCTTCTATTGCATTAATTTGTTTTTATCTTTATTAAATTATTTTCTTTCCTTTTTATGGTTATATTTGGTTGTTCAACTCTTACCTTCTTAATCTGGTTTAATTTACTTTGATTCTTTCTTATGTATCTATACTTATTAATTTTCTGACCCATGTCTCACAGTTGTGACATGTTTTCATTGCTTCTAATTTCTAGGTATTACTCAATTTTATGTCTTAGGTTGCTCTCTTTGACTCAATAGTGATTTAACAAAATTGTGGAATGTTGGGATTGCTTGGTTTCTTCCATTTTTTTTTTTGTGTATGTCTAGTTTTTCTTATTTATTTCTGGTTTTATTTGACTATGATAAAAGAACTAACAGTACTGAGACTTTGGGATTCAGTGAGGTTTGCTTTATGACCTGCTTCATGGTCATTTTGGGGGTGTACTTATTTTTATTACTTTGGGTACCATAAGCTCTAGAAAAGAAGTTTTATTACCTGGTTTTAGGGGATAGATTTTGATGCATGTCTTTAAACCACAACTTTATTTCTTAATGAAAATGAGAAAGTCAGTGCAATTAACCTTCCCCAACTTCTTCACCATACTTGCCACCTCCCAATTATTGTTAGGCATGTTGTATTTCTCTAAATTTTAAGATTTATAACATTATATTTTCTTTTATAACTATAGCTAGTATTTGGCATTAGTTCTTTCCTGCCAGAGCTTTATATTTTTGAACTCTTTATTTTGACATGTCTTAATTATCAAAATCTTGTAAAAAAGAGGTCTTTATAAAAAATTTATAAATATTATATTCTCTGAATCTTGATTTGCTTTAGTTTAAGACCATTGGGTTGACTATTATTTTTTTGGTAAAATATTATAGCCATTAAAAAAAATTCTGTCATTGACTATTGCCATGAAGAAGTCTGAGACCACATAGATTTTTTTTTTTAATTCTGCCTCACTCCAATTTAGAAAATTTATTTTTTCTTTAATGTCCAGAAGAGTTATTATTATCTTTGAAGTGTGGTAACTTCATCAAGACTTAACTCAATATTGACTATTCTGCACTAGGATTTTCCTGTGAGACAGTGTTTACTTCTTTCTGTTATATCTTAGCATATTCTCACATTTCATTTAATAATTTGGCTCTACTTTGTACTCTATATCGATTAATTTCTTTCTAATGACTTTGATCCCTATGCTTTAAATTCGTTTTACTTGACATTTGTAAGCTTATTGTTTATGCCCTTGACTATTATTTTTCTGTGTCTATTTATCATGTGTGCTTCTTGTGGTGCCAAGAAACCATTAGGGTGTTCTCAAGATATGGCACATATGCTCAGTACTGCTCTTTCATATGCCATATTTTCATTGGACTGGGTTGATATTGCAGGTGGCATGTGCGTACAGGAGCCTAACACTGTATCCTCCGTGTTCATCTTTCTCCTGGCCTGTGTGGTGAGTCTGGGTGGAGAGTCACTTGGTGTAAGTCAAGTTTTAAGCAGGTTGGTCATAATTGGGAATGGTGGAAGACAGCCTGAATTTGCATGAGATGGGTCTAATGATTTAAATAATCTTGAATAACTTTGGAAGCAGTCATTAGACTTTCCTTGGTGATAGCATCATAAAATGAAAGAAAAAGTAAAAATCTGGGAAATGCTTGAATATTTGTGAATAAGTATAACATCAGTAAGTAAAAGATTTTATAAAATTATGATTTTTTTGAAGAGTCAATCATTCTTTAATTATTGGATAGTCAAGTGAATGATTATATAACTTTTCGAGTACTATAAAATGCATGGGAAACATGATTTTCTTAATGAAAACCTGCAAAGATTGAATGATATAATTTTGTAAAAAAGGAATGTAATAAAGAAATATCAATGATACTTTTCTAATATTTATTTCTAGTAATATAAAGTTTGTTTGGAATGCTAAAATTGTAAATTAATTTTGTAAGAAAAGGTAAGTTAAAGTGCCTTGCAACTCAAGGATCATGCATAAATGCTATCATAGGAGTTCCTGTTTCCTAACTTCCTTCCACTCTTCTTCTCTACTCTGTAATGCTTTTCCTTATTTTCTCCTACTCTTTTCAAATTTCAAAAACAGATTATTAGTCTAGTTTGCCCTTCTAGAAAGTAAGAGTGAGATTTCCATGGTCTGAGATTAATAGGGATGTTTGTCTGGGTAACAGGCCAAGGTGTTTGAAATCCAGGAGTTTTTGAGACCCTACACATGGTTTTCTTAGAAACATTTTCTTCTTGAAAATTCTGTGTAATCTCTGGTGAATGAAGCAACAGAAAATTGTTAATCTTATTGTTTAGTCATCCAAAATTTGCAGCCTCCCCTAAATAACCAGAATCAAAGTTTTTCTTTTCTCCCCAGGTTGCATGGAGCAGCCAAGATAAGACAGGCAGGGTAAATAAGAAGTCAGAACCCCTAAGGAGAACAGCAGGCAGGGCAGGTCATAAAGCCAAGGCTGCCCCGCCATATGTGGGCATCTGGCAGCCCCATGAATCAGTCACACAAAGACAAGCACCTTTGATCTATTTGAAAGCCTAGAGATGAGACATGCAAACTTGAGTGACCTTTTCACTTTTCAGCTTGAGCAGTTCCCCCTTGTTCCCTGAATACTTTTTTCTCTAAAGTTCCATACCTCTTCATGAACCCATGTGACTCTGTAATTTTCTTACCTCTCTTCTTATCTATTCAGCAGCATCAGAATGTGTTTTATTTTGTAAAGATAGTCCTACAAACTCTGATTTCAAAAAGGACACCTGGAAGCTATATAGCATGCCTTTTAACTGCAGGAAAAGAGGAAGGAGACATAGAGACATTGAAAGCTGCGACTTACTACATGAGTACGGACGTTTTCTGTATACGTGATGTCAAATATTTGAATGAATGAAAATATTTATCTTTTAAATTAAATATTAGTCTCATCATCTTTCACAAAGTTTGTATTCTGTATACACATCTTTGACCTTAATCTCTATTTCTAAAGAGATGAAAAATATCCAATATAATTAAAGAACTTGGTAACTCATTAAAAGTACTGGAGATGTTGAGGTGTGCAGTAATCAGACTGAGAGTTCATGCTTTAATCATATCGTGTTAATATAAAGACTTTTTTTTTTTTTTGGTATGGGATAGTTGCTTCAAGAGCCATTGCTAGATTTGTGATTCATATATTTCTGTGTATTAGACAGTTATGCTATAATAAAAACCTACTATAGTTTATGCCACACTATAGAATATTAGCTATATTAACCTTGGGAATTAACTTTTAAGTAAAATATTAAGAACTCCTCTGCCTTACCCTTTAGCAAGAGGTAAAGACATAAAACAAAATAGTTGACAATAAGACAACGGACATGCTATAAAATTCAAATTATCATTTTAAACAAATTATAACAGGTACTTGATACCACAGAGTATATTGGTCAACTTCAGCAGTTATCCTCTTCCAACATATTAATTTTTATTAAAATAAATGCAGAGGTCAACTTAATTTTCTTTTTGATTTAGAATTACAGAGTCTGGAAAGAATCAGAGTTATTTTTAAAATTAATGTGACCCATATTTTTGCATAAATATTAGAACCAGCATATCAAAACAGTTTCAAATTATTGCCTTTCAGGATTCTTTTTCTTTACAACAGAAAGCATAGTCTTTATTCAATGTACAGCCAAATGGTAATATTAATCTCCTGACAACCTGATGTAC
>NW_007733501.1:49179-51366 GCF_000696425.1 Galeopterus variegatus
AGTCAGTGGAAGCCAAATATCTCTTTTAAAACCTCTGATTTTTAAAAATGAATAATTTAAAAATTCTGGAAAATAAAATGAAACAAAACACAAGCCAGAGGTTGCATATCTTTCTTTTTTACCAAATCAGAAGAGACATTCCCTGTGTTTCTTATTACTTAACCTTTAACTACATGTTATTATAGGAAGTTGGAGCAATCACCAGAAATGAAGTATGTGAAATCTTCATAATTGAATTAAGATGGCACTTTTGGGCAGATATCAGTGCGTGATTGCCAACTAGTCACAACCCATCCAAGACCTTGCTTCTCAATTTGCTGAAAAGAGAGCATGACCCTGATGGGGCATGGCAGAATTTAGGGGTGGGAGAGTCATATAGAATTGAAAAAAGAATATTCAACATGTTAATGTATTCTGTGATCTATAATACACTGACATGCTGTTATATAACATGTGCTATATTTTGTTTAACTCTATTTCTGACTCTAAAATAAAGCAAAGCATGTTTGCCTTACATGCCAGTTTGCTCTATGCTACATACAAGCTAGGGAAGGATTCCTTGTGACAAACAAAATCAATGCTAACATTGATACGTGAACAAAGCAAAAAATAATAATAATAATAAAAGTTTTGTATCTTTCAAATCCAAATTAAAAATTTTCCCCTTTAAAGCCAAAATGAGGGGAGGGGTGCCACAGGCTTCAACCAGGCCCCCCCTTCCTCCTCCTCTGGCTCTATCTACCTCCCCCCAACTGCTCTGCAACATCTTAGAATATAAAAAAGTAATAATATTATAAATAAATAAATTTTTTAAAAATCCCATTGATTTTATTTATTTATTTTGTGGTTTTATGATATTTAGTTTATTGTAAAATTTCAAGGAAAATTCAAAAAGAGAACTTGGTACTTATACTTATTGAGAGAGTATTGTTTTGCTAGGAAAACTCACATAGACAACTATTCAGTGTGACACACTACAACAGAAAATTGTGCAAGAGAAAAATAAGACAGAAGTGTAGGAAAGTTGTGAGAGAAGGAAACTCGCAGATGAGGATGAAAATCATCAGTCCCCAAACGATTTATTTAGCACTGACTTAGACACCATTTTTACTTTAGTCAAGGCTACATTCAGTCTTAAATAACCAAGTCTGTAAACACAAGACGAGAGCATAGGTGATGAAGAACAGAGGGAGCTGCTTTGAGCTGCAGAGCCAGGACTGGAGGCTGTGTTTGATCATCAAGCAAGTTCTTCCCAGCGGCCAGCAGCTCTGCTAGTCCAATGCAGATCCGGGCTTCAGTTACTTTATTTTATTTATATATTTTTTTCTTTACTATCTTTATTTATTTATTTATAACTTCTCAATATACACTGTAGTTGATTTTCATGTTGCTTAACCCGTTCCTCTTACTCCAACACCCTCTCTCCTCTCCCCCCCACTACATCATATCTGTTCACTTGTTTTAACAAGTTCAAGGGATCATTGTGATTTTGTGTCTTCTCCCCTCCTCTATCCTTTGTTTGTATATTTATTCATTCATTTATTTATTTATTTATTTATTTATGGCTCCCACAAATAAGTGAGAACATGTGGTATTTCCCTTTCTGTGCCTGACTTGTTTCACTTAATATAATCTTCTCTAAGTCCATCCATGTTGTTGCAAATGGTAGTATCTCATTCCTTTTTATAGCAAAGTAGTATTCCATTGTGTAGATATACCACATCCACTCATCTGATGATGGACATTTGGGCTGGTTTCAAAGCATGGATATCATAAATAATGCTGCAATAAACATTGGAGTACAGGTATCCCTTCAGCATGATGATTTCCATTCTTCTGGGTTTATTCCCAGCAGTGGAATAACTGGGTCATATGATAGATCTATCTGTAATTGTTTGAGGAATCTCCATACCACTTTCCATAAAGGATGCACTATTTTGAAGTCCTACCAACAGTATATGAGAGTTCCTTTTTCTGCACAACCTCACCAGCATTTATCATTCTCAGTCTTTTGGAATGTCCATATTACCCAAAGTGACCTACAGATTTGATGCAATCCCCATCAAAATTCAAGTCACATTTTGCTCAGATATTGAAAAAATGATCCAGACATTTATATGGAATAACAAAAGACCATGCATAGCCAAAGCAATCCTGAGCAGAAAAAAAATAAATAAATAAAGCTGG
>NW_007733501.1:52069-56612 GCF_000696425.1 Galeopterus variegatus
TGGAATAGAATAGAGAACCCAGAAATCAACCCATACACCTACAACCATCTGATCTTTGACATAGGATTTGGTTACTTTAAATCACAACAGGCATGGGTCTTCTGGGCTGGGCTGCTTGCAAGTCATCAGAACCATGAATATTAAATATGTAGTTCTAAGGGTATTCTGGAAGGCTGGGCAACTCAGAAGGAAGTCATTTCTGACTACATGACCCAATGTTGATAACGGTGAATGTCATGTAAGAGAGACGGGGTGGGGAGAGGCTTTAGGTAATTAAATAAGGTAGTCAACTTAGATCTTATTGCAGAGTGGTACATTTGATACAATGGCTGAATGGACACTGACACATCATTATTATATCAAGTTCATATTTTACATTAGGATTCACTCTTGGTGTTGTAAATTCTATGAATTTTAATAAATGTATAATGCCATGTATGCATAGAATATCATGTGGAATAGTTTTGCTTCCCTAAAAATCCCATGTGTTCCACTTATTCATTCCTTCCTGCCTTCAAACCCCCGGCAACCACTGATCATTTTACAGTTTCCATAGCTTTGCCTTTTCCAGAAAGTCATCTAGTTGGAATCACACAGTAGGTAGCCTTTTCAGACTGGCTTCTTTTATTTAGTAAAATGTGTTTAAGTTACCTAGTAATATGCATTTCCCTCCATGTATTGCAATGCCTTGGTAGCTCATTTCTGTTTAGTGCTGAATAATATGCCATTGTCCAGATGCACCACTGTTTACTTATCCATTCACCTACTAATGGGCATCTTGGTTGCTTTCAACTTTTAGCAGTTATGAATGAGGCTGCTACAAATATCTGTGCACATGTTTTTGTGCAGACATAGTTTTCAGCTCATTTTGGTAAATGCCAAGGAGGTCAGTCACAGAGTCATATAGTAAGAGTATGTTTAGATTTATAAGAAGCTGTCAAACTATCTTCCTAAGTGGCTATACCATTTTACATTACCACAAGCAATGAATGAGAGTTCCTGGTGCTGCACTGTGGATCATGTTTTATGTTTCATCTTATTAGCAGTTATTATTGAAGACTTTCAGACAGGAAAGGGTATTAATCATGAGAACAATTAGGCTATATTTTTTGCAAAATAAATCACATTACTTAGAAAAAAACCATATATTTATATTAATGGTATTGTAGGTAATAAGTAAACAGATGGTATTAACAATAGTAAAAGGCAAATTAAACATGCTTGAGACTTTCTTGATATATGATACTAATGATAACAATATTAGAGGTTTCTATAGGAAACATATATGCTTGGGCTTTATCAGAGCATTCACAGTAGAGGATTATAGATAGCAGCTCATAAATGTTTGGTCAACATTTTTTTTTTTTGATGACTCCACAATGTCATTCCCTGGGATTTTAGGTAAGGTTAAAGATGTTAAGGTTTTACAAAAATTTCCTCATCTGCTGCACGACATTGAAGATCAGATATCTTCTATTTTCTTTTCTTTTCTTTGACTTAATTTATTTGGTAGCTGTATATTTAGAAATGAAATGATTTGCTGATCTTCATTTTCATCCAATGGTGATTAAAAAAGGAAAAGCCTATTTTACAGAGATCTCTTTTCCTCAAAATTCATTCCAGGTAATAGCCTAAACTCTCTAGTCAACACAGGGTAGTTTTAGGGGTATTGAATATTATATCAAAGCCCTTTTAAATATTTCAAGTTTTGAACTGCCTCGTACTAAATTAACAACAGACCTATTATTTTCTAGTGAATGTTTAGTATATTAAGGAATATTAAATATCATCTACATATAATGTAGGTAATTTATTGAATTGAGTGTTTGAGATCTTTAATTCTACAGAAATATTTGATGTTTTCTTGTGTTTCTTTTCACATCCATTGTATGTCTTTATTTTTGTTCCTATAGGAGCTAACAAACATTAGAAAACTTCTGCATCTTAGAGAAAATATAGTTAATGCATCAGTCAAGGTCCAACCAGCTCTGTAATAATCTGAAACAAAGGGAATTTAATTCAGCTAAGTGAGGGAGCCATACATGGGTTGGTGAGAAGCTGATACCCCTCCTTGCTGGAGGGGTAAAGAGAAGAGGTGAGTTAATGAGGGGTGCATAACGTTCAGGAATTCCAGAACTAAAGTGGAATCTTGGTAGGTTTTCCATATGGTAGATAGAATACGGAGGACACAGATGCATACAGAGGCTGCAGGAGGCAAAAGTCATTAGGGAGAGATAAAATGGGTCTTTCCCCACTTGCTCTCCAGCCTTCCACAAGGGTCACCCGCTGGCTGAATCGAGGTGGAGTACAGCATTAGTAGCAACCAGGATACACAGTCAGGAATCAACATTCCTATGAAACAGAGAGGCAAGGGCATAGAAAGGGCAAACCATCCAAAGACCAGCATGACTCATCACTATTTGGAAATGCTACACATTTCATACTTTTTCTATATGTATTGGGGCTGCGACACATTAATGCGCCTGAGTTCTTTCCTCCAAATCTATATTCATCATTTGAATAAGTAAAACAAATGATTTTGATGCAGATAAAACTGTCCTTATGGGAACATTTACTTTGCGGTTTATGTTTTGACATTTTTTAAAACATAAAATTTATGAACCCTATTTATGTCTCCTTTCTATATTTAGTTAATTGAGGGATATTGCAGGCTTTTTAGCATTTTGATAATATTAAAAAAAGGAACCTTCAAAATGATAAAAAATGTTGTCTAAATATGTATTCTATAATTATTTGATTATCAAAGTAATATAAGGTGCTTTTCAGTAATTTATTCTGTAAATGTAAAAATGTCACTAAATTGGAAGCATAATATATGCTTCTAAGCTACTGATATGCCAATATCCTTAAGAGATAGCTTGACTCCAGCTTTCTGCTTTCTATTGCTTTTCCATAGATATGAGCACAGACCTAAAGTTTCCTGCCTCCATCTGTTCAGTGGGTATTATCATTTGATACACAGAAATAAGGTTTAAAAGTTTTAACTAGTTGGTCTTTCCAGACTTTAAATGTTTGATCTTTAAATTTAGTTTTTATTCCAACAAACTGCTCTTTCATGATCATAACACATTTTGGTAGCATTGCAGATAGTATAACAAATGGTTCCCCCCTAAATGTTTTCAAATCATTTCATTGTTTAATTTAATGCAATGTTTCTTCTACTGGGTCTGGAGCATTATTCTTAGATATCATTAATATACTGACCTAGTATACACAGGTACATCACCTTATATTTTGAGTATAAGAGTTGGCCTTGGGAACTCAAATAACCTTGAGATCTACTTAATGACTTACAAGGAATCTTCCAAATTGAAACATATATTACAGGCTGTCTTAGTTAACATATGAATGTGATAGTAGGATCTACCACAATATCTTGAAAACAAAAACAACTGAGATACTTTTAGCCTTAATCAATGTCTTATCTCACTGATATCAGAATAGAATAAGATTGTTTTATACAAGCCAGAATTTAATAAAGTATATCAAAATTTGTACAAAGGTTAGACAATATTAATAGAAAGGGGGTGGTCAGCATCATTTCTAGAAAAAGGGGGAATCCCAAAATCAAATTTAATGTGTCCACAGTGTTACATCATTTCTAGAAAAAGGGGAAATCCCAAAACCAAATTTAATGTGTCCACAGTGTTATAAAATGAGAATTCTATGACAGTCAACAGAACCTCTTTATCCTGGTTGGCATGTGGTAAACATTTAACTTTTCAACAATCATCATTAAGATATTATAACAATCTTTCCTTGCTTTAAATACCTGCTGTAATCACCTGCTCAGCCTTCGATAACAAAATACCATAGGTTGGGTGGCTTAAACAACAGAAATTGATTTCTCACAGTTTTGGAAACTGAGATGTCCAAGATCAAGGGGCTGGCAAGGTAGATGTCATTCTGAGGCCCCTTCTCTTGGCCTGTAGGTGACTACCATCTCACTGGCTGCTCACATGACCTCTTTATGAGTGGGGCACAGGGAGAGAGAGCAAGAACAAGCTCTCTGGTGTCTCTTTTTATAAGGACACTAAGTTCATCATGAAGGCCCCACCCTTGAAGGCCTCCATAACTAACCCTAAAGACCTCCCAAAGCCGCCATCTCCAAATACTATCATTTTGGGGGTAAGGGCTTCAACCTGTGAATTTGGGGGAGATACCAACATTCAGTCCATAACACCAGCTCAGCAGTTTTCTGATTACTATTTAGTTTAAACCCCTGCCCTTACTCAGATGAGGAGTCATAGATACAGGCTTTGAGCTGAGACTGTGGTGTACCAGGCATTCAGATCAGTGAGAGACAGGACAGGACAAGCCCACAGGCTCAGTAGATAGGAGTGGGATAGGATATTATGAAGAATCCAAAATAACAATCCAGACAGGCGATCCAAATGAGTCATCAATTGGAGTGGGATGGGCTGAGAACGAACGTCCAGGCAGAAGGAGGGTCTTAAGGACAGAACTGCCAAGAGCAAAAGTGGGAAAAAGGAGGATGGTACGAGGTGCCAGAAAAAGTCCT
>NW_007733501.1:56660-63288 GCF_000696425.1 Galeopterus variegatus
TCTATGACAGTCAACAGAACCTCTTTATCCTGGTTGGCATGTGGTAAACATTTAACTTTTCAACAATCATCATTAAGATATTATAACAATCTTTCCTTGCTTTAAACACCTGCTGTATTCACCTGCTCAGCCTTCGATAACAAAATACCATAGACTGGGTGGCTTAAACAACAGAAATTGACTTCTCACAGATTTTGAAACTGAGATGTCCAAGATCAAGGGGCTGGCAAGGTAGATGTCATTCTGAGGCCCCTTCTCTTGGCCTGTAGGTGACTACCATCTCAGTGGCTGCTTACATGACCTCTTTATGAGTGGGGCACAGGGAGAGAGAGCAAGAACAAGCTCTCTAGTGTCTTTTTTTTTTTTATCAGGACACTAAGTTCATCATGAGGGCCCCACCCCTGAAGACCTCTGTAACTAACCCTAAAGACCTCCCAAAGCTGCCATCTCCAAATACCATCGCTTTGGAGGTTAGGGCTTCAACCTGTGAATTTGGGGGAGATACCAACATTCAGTCCATAACACCAGCTCAGCAGTTTTCTGATTACTATTTAGTTTAAACCCCTGCCCTTACTCAGATGAGGAGTCATAGATACAGGCTTTGAGCTGAGACTGTGGTGTACCAGGCATTCAGATCAGTGAGAGACAGGACAGGACAAGCCCACAGGCTCAGTAGATAGGAGTGGGATAGGATATTATGAAGAATCCAAAATAACAANCTCCCCAAAGATGAACAACTCTACTTATTTTGTTAGAAGTAAGGTTTTGAACAACACAGCAAAGGGACACAGCAGGTAACACAAAGATGGCACTGCTGGAAGTTCTGCTTATTCTGACTGCCCCTTTGACGAGATGTCACCCTGTATCAGTCAGTGTTAATTTTCCAAAAAAAAAAAATCTTCAATGTCTCAGTGACTTTGAGCATAACAAAGATTCATTTCTTTTTTTCAATCACAGTCTCATTTTGCTCAGTTGGGAGAGATGGCTCTGCTATGCTCTATCATTCATGGGTCAAGACTCATTTCACCTAATACCCATCTTTTGGGGCCTTGGGGTTTTATTCTGGATTTTCTGAATCTGATAAAAGAAAGAGAAGAATTATTCAGAAAATACGTTAATGTCAGGGCTGGTCAAGGAATATGTTTCCACCCATATTCCACTGGCCAGAACTCAGTCGCATGATCCTGTACAGTGCAAGGGTGGCTGGGAAATGGAGTCCGAATGTGTGTCAAGGTGGCAGAGGTGTCAGGGAGACACATATCTTGTACTTGCTATATCTCTTTATCTCATCATCTCTCTCGACAGCCTCTTCTTCATCAATGGAAAAGCTGTGGAAAAGCAGACCTACAAAAGATACCCCAAAATATGCTTTTAAGCTCTGACAAATATCCTACAATTTCTAAAATATTGATTAACTAAAATCTTGACAGTGTAGTCTTCGTGCGCACAAAGTCAGTTTCATGTGGTTTGGGGCTTCTTTGTGAACACACCATAGGTCTCCCAAACAATTAGCCTGTGTTTAATATAAATTGAGAGAATTATAGCCAATAAATTTAAAATAAGGTCTTACATATCCTTAGCATTGTAAGTTTTGTTATTATTGGAAAGCTGTGATTACAGTTCTCTGTGTTTGTTTGTCCTAACAAACGTTTTCTCATAAATTCATATTTCAATAGACAGAAGCATTTATGCAAGTTGTTTCAAGAAAGAACTTGTCAGTGGCCTTTTGAGAGAAAGTCTTAGTGCTACCAACTTTGAATAATACATCAGGGAAGAATCTTTCAAACAAAATTCTCAGGTTAAAAGTAAGCCATAAATAGCTAGTACACAATGCCTTTTACTTTGTATCAGAGAAAAAAAACAGCCTCTTCACTTACTCAATTCTAGAACTATACTCTCTAAAGACAGTGGCCATTAGCTACAAATGGCTAGTTAAATTTAAAGTAATTAAGATTAAATAAAATATAAATTTAGTTAGTCACTCTCGCCACATGTCAAATGCTCAGAAACACTCTGCAGTTATGTGGCCACCATATTGAGCAGGGCAGACACAGAGCATTTCCATCAACATTGCTATTGGATAGCAATAGTCTAGAGATTCAGTTTGCCAACCCCTACCCACCTGAGAAGGAGAAACAGATGCAAAAGTCTCTGATCAGGATGAATATTCACAGAAGATGCTTGCCTGTTACCTATTTCCTTTTTTTTTTTTTTCATTCATGAGCAAATCCAAATCTATTCAGTACATTTAAAAAACAAAATAAAGCTTGAAATATTGGGAGTTTGTTTTGATAAATGGAGGAGAAAAACTAGCTCATTGGGGACTTTTATTTATTGCTGTACTAGCATAAAGACTATTAAAACTATTTAAAAGAAAGCCATTCTGTCTAATGTGAATAGGCATAATAAATTAAATACATTGCAATCTAATCTATTATACTTAAATAGCAAAATATGTCTGTATACTCTTTTGAAATGAAAGCGAATCAAATAGACCACGAAGGCGTCTCTCTCTCTCTCGCTCTCTCTCTCTCCCTCTCTCCCTCTCCCCCCTTCCATCTATTCTCCCACATCTTTCTATTTTTTTTTTTTTTTGATTCCTGGAACATTCTGGTTTTTTTACAAGCTAACAAGTTTGATGTGGCTCTGTGTCTTATTCCCTTCCAGGCTTGCAGCTGTTTTGGCAACAGAAGAAAAAATCCCCATAACAAATCAAATAAAAGCCCTTTCTGTGAAGAGGAATTGAAAACAGCAGGCCTCAAAGAGGACTGCACATGAGATGCCTTGTTCTGGCTTTCAACACAACTCAAATCAGAAACACATTACCATAATCTGAAACAGCCCACTGCTAACACAAGACAGATGGTGGGTAATAACCCATGCATCATTAATAAATAAATTCCAGCATTAAAGGCTCTACAAAGTATGACAACATTATCTGGGCACAATTACTACCCCTCTCCCACCCCCAACATCATTTCAGTGTGTTATGAGCTGGGCTAGGTTTCGTTTCTTTTTTTTTTTTTTCCCTTCAACTCCATGGATCTGAAGGAAGTTTAAGTACGATGCAAGTTTTAACCAGATGAAACCTATCTCAGTGTACAAAATGGGTCTGAAACTCCATAAGGGAAAAATAAAATAGCTGCCAAAGTGTAATAGCTCCCACGTTCTGCCGTTGGACCAGCCCATGGCGATTTTCTGCACTGCCCTCCCCGGCTGGCCTCACCCTCTCTGGTCGCCTTTGAGCTTGCATTTCACTACACATTCCAAGCAAAAATCTTGGCATCAGATTTGCCACAGAGCTGAAAGATATATGTGTAATTTCTCAGCTTTCCTTCTGCAAACGATACCATCTGTCTCTTTTCCCCTAACTCCCCCCACCAAGAGGGGAAGAAAAAACAATCTTTGATTAGACCAGAAAAAAAATGAAAGAGAGTTGGGGAGGTCGGGGCAGGGGGCAGGTGAGGGAGGGGGTAGAATTTTAACTCCATAAATGCCATAAAGGTTGAAAAGTAAAAAAAAAAAAAGAATCATTCAGCCATTCGTCAGATGTCCAAAGACACCAATTATTTTGCTTCATTTTAATTTGTTTGTTCAATGAGACAACGTTATTCCAACAGGATGTGAGAAGTATAGGACTGTAGGAGTGTAGCAGAGGACTGGGCAGGCCTCTTTGGGTGATGTTCCCTGGTATTCCTGCAAAGCCTAGCAGCCACTTTCTCTGCATACGTTCCTAAACAAAAAATGAGTCATAGTAGTGATAGTAAATTTGGAAAAAAAAAATGTAAGCTTTAGGAGATCAAATATCAAGTTTGATTCTCCTGTATAAATTACACATTCCTTCTTAAAAATGGGCAATATAAGCATTTTTGTCCAACATACCAATATGTTTTTAATGAAAGAGATAAAGCATTTCACATTAATTCACTTGACATGCAAAGAGCTAGGGACAGAGAAAATAATACATTCTAAGTTGGCTAATCCCAGACAACTAGAAGGCAGAGTGAAAATATCTCCATGGCATTATCCAGTGACCCAGACCATCAGTCCTGTGGATGTGATTTACAGTCCCAAGCACAGAGTTGCTTCTCCTGGCCCAGAACTACTTCTTCTTCCAGTTGCTTCTTCCTCCCCACTTTGAGAGGGGGGAAAAACCCCCAATGAACAAAATCCCTCTCTGGAATGGCTGGGCCTTACCTTTCAGCACAGAGAGAACTTTCCTTCCACTTAGACTCACGGGAAGACTGTCCTGCAAGACTTTCCTGATTAGCATCTAAATCCTTTGCCTCTGTGTCTTTCTCTTTCCAAAACCTCAATCAGTATTTTATGTGTACATGTGTATCTACTTTCTCTTAATTGACTGTGTGTTTATCTTATTTCCTCCATTAAATTGTGAGATTCCTGAGGGTAAAAACCATGTCTAATCTATGCTCTAAATTCCCCTTAGCACCCGGCGCAGAACTGTGCACTCAGGCTAAATGAAATCACAACTCAGAGAAGGACGCCAGGGCCCCTGGCAGTTCAGACTCGGAAGGAGCCTATGAGTTCCAGGTGAGTCTGTTCCAAGCGGTGTTTCTTTGAGCTCTCTCCAGCTTTCTCTGAAAACAACTGCTGAGGGATGGCCAGAAGGAGGTGAGTTAAGCTTTAATTGGTTCCTGAGGTATGCAGTTTCCTTCGTGATTGGAACATGATGAAGGGAATTTGAAATGGACTCTGATATTGAATTGGTAGACCGGGAATGGAGCAAAAAATCATATTGATCAAGAGACTTTCTAAAAATGGCACATTCTGTAGAGGTAAGGATTATTTCCAAAAGAAATCTTGGTGAGTCTCCAACTCTGTAATATCTGATATCAACTTTGATAGTCTCCCTCGTCTATCTTGTGGAAATTCTTGAGCAGGACAATTTATTAAGCTATCATTTTATCATCATCATCATCCAGGTAAAAGAAGTTAGTCAGTGAATTTCTATATGCTCCTTTTAAAGTGCACACTACTGTTTGAAGTTGGTTAACCAGATTTAACTGCGGTTCTCTGGAGTTTTAAGTCCAAAAATCAAATCCCATACATACAAACATTAAAACCATGAAAAAACAATACATTGTTGCACATTTATGCTATACTTTGGGGATAGTGAGGGGTTGGTTAATGGACAAAAACTTATAAATAGATAGGAAAAATAAGTTCTAGTCATGTGCAGTAGTGCTAGGCCTCTATAATTAACAATAAAATTTATAAATAGGGGGTTGGTTAATGGACACAAACTTATAAATAGATAGGAAAAATAAGTTCTAGTCATGTGCAGTAGTGCTAGGCCTCTATAATTAACAATAATTCATCGCATGTTGTCAAATGGCTAAAAAAGAGGAGCTTAAATATTCTCATCACAAAGAAACGATAAATTTTGCCGTGATGAATTTGCTAACTATCCTGATTTGATCACTGCACAGTGTATGCATGTGTTGAAATGCAACTCTGTACCCCATAAATATGTACAATCAATACATTTTTTTTCAATTAAATTAAAATAAAATTTAAAAAGCTAAGATTGTTCAGTTGTTTCTAGCTATGCAAAGCAGTCAGGTGAGATAAGGACTTGGAAATATTCTTTGAATGTGTGACTTGTTCATAATTACAGATCCTTGTAAAAGCTAATTCCAAGGAGTGTTGATGGTGGGAGCCAGATTGAAGTGGGCTGAAGAAGGGGAAATGAAGAAGGGGATACAGCAATTCTACTTACTATATACACGCAAGAGATAAGGCAGAGACATGCCCAGGAAACCTAGAGGAGGAGGATTTAACCCAGCCCATGAGTTTAGGGTAGGCCTCCTGGAGTAGCTGACATCTCACCCTCAATCTTAAAGAATGAGTTATGCATGTAAAGAAAAATGAGACAGCTGTTATAAGCAGAGGAAGTAGCACCCCTGCCCATCTCTAGAGATATACTACACTAAAGTCACAGATGTGCGAAACAGCACTGTATGTGTAGAGTGGTCCCTAACATGTTCTTATTGATCATTTTGTTGGCTTGAGGTATCCTAACTGTAATTCTAGTGTGCTTTGTCTAATAGACACCAACATTTGGGTTGCCTGTACCAGTCATTTTCTGCTGTAATAACGCTGCCTACCGCATAACCATACAACCATGGCACAGAACAGTAAACATTTATTTTTGCTCTTAAATCTATGGATTATGTACATCATCCATTTGAACTGGGCTTGGCTTGGCTGATCTCAGCTGGGCTTGCTCATGCATCACTGGTCAACTGTGGGTCAGCTATGGGCTGACTGTCCAAGATGGCTTCACACGGAATGACTCAGCTCTTCTCCGTGTGGTGCCTAATACCCCAGCAGGCTGGCCTGCGTTCATTTGCATGAGGGTGGTAGAGTTCTAAGAAAATAAGTGGAGACACAAAAGGCCTGTGGGGGCCTAAGCTTGGAACTGGCATGCCATGACTTCCACTGCTTCCTATTGGCCAATGTATGTCACACGGCCAGCCCAGATGTAAGGAGCGGGGAAGTGGATTTTACCCTTTGTTAGGATTTCCAGTAATGCTTCCAAAGGTGTGGATATGGGAGGAGTGGAGAATTGGAACCACTTTTGCAGTCAGTTTATCTCATGGGTAAA
>NW_007733501.1:63535-68829 GCF_000696425.1 Galeopterus variegatus
TTTTACCCTTTGTTAGGATTTCCAGTAATGCTTCCAAAGGTGTGGATATGGGAGGAGTGGAGAATTGGAACCACTTTTGCAGTCAGTTTATCTCATGGGTAAATCATGCTTTTTGGACATAATGATCCCTTCAAAATCCCATTTCAAAAGAAAATTGACACTAAAATACTTCATATTGAGATATTTTACTTGTCAGCATATATTTGTCACAGTGTATTTGTCATCTTGCTGGCTAGATAGATTTTGAAGATTGACAGCTCTACCACCACTCCTTGCCAGTATTTAAAGTGCAGATATAAAGTGGTATATGTTGAAGAATGATTATTCTTTCTCCTTTCTAGCTAGTTATTCATATACTCCCCTCTTTTTCTAGTTTTGCCACCCACCCTGCAAAGGACAAGTTGCTAATTTTATGGTTCAGCTAGTGTTTGGACCACAAAACAAATGGGTATGGTAGAGTGTCTCAAAAAATCAAAATCTGGGTCCCATCCTGTCTCATGATTTCTAGTTTCTTTTTTGGTTCGTTTGTTTGTTTTTGTTTTCGTGACCTGTAAGGGTATCGTAACCCTTGGCTTGGTGTCACGCGCACCGCACTCAGCCAGTGAGCGCACCGGCCATCCCTATATAGGATCCGAACCCACGGCCTCGGCGTTCCCAGCGCCACACTCTCTCGAGTGAGCCATGGGGTCGGCCCGATTTCTAGTTTCTTTGTCCCTGATATAGATCTTATGGGTCCATGAGGTTTGGGTCAAGCTCATGCAGTTTTACTTTCTTTATTTTTTAATTTCCAGCTCTATTCATACTGTTCATAGTTTGCCTCAGAACTTTCTCTGAAACCTGACCCTTCTGTCAGGATTTAGATTTGAGGAGTAGAAAGTATGGTGGTCTAGGAAAATGAGAATAAAGCTGCAATTGGGTCCCATGCTCAAACACTTTGCTGTAAAAAAACTTTTACCAAGCAGGCCCAGTAAGAGGTTTAGATTTCTGGCCCAGATAGTCACAAAGTCATACTTTAGTTATCGTTCTGGTAATGATTGTGTACGTGACTCTCTCAGGAACCTTGTAAAGGAACCAAACCTCACCATAATTTCTGTCTGCATAGAACAGTCTCCTCGAGCTTGAGCTTTTCAGAAGTGATGGAAACAGGCTATCAGTTGAAGGCGTCAGGAAATGATGGAGAGAGAGAAGCACAACGGAAGACTGTGCTCACATCAGAGAACTTTCTCATCCATGTGAGAACCTGCTGATGCAGTGTGTGAAAGTTTAGCCAGAATTTTCATCATTTGATTTTGTGCAGTTTCATACTTTCTCATACTTTCTTTGCAGCTTCTTGAGCTTGAAAACATGGGAGCTAAAATGAAGAGAAATCTGTTTCTGTGAATTTCCTCTATTCCAGCCAAAATCTCATGGGCTTGCATTGCCCCTATAGGATGACAGCTCCAGGGACTGACAGATGGCATGGCTCTCCATCCCCTGGCATCTCTGTGATGTGGCTTGGAAAGTCAGAATGTTCTGGGTGAAACGCTGCAAATTTCCAGCATTGGTACTTTCAGAATAAAGACCACATGGGCCCATTGTAATCATTAGATGAGTCATTTCTTAAGTTAAAGTTCATTCATGATTTTTATTTATTGTAGGAAAATAGAAAAAAAAAAGACAAAAACATTGGGAGATTGTTGGCTACCAATAGAATGATGTTAAAAATTATTAGCAGTAAAAGAAAATCGGTGGTATCATCTGTTTGCTTTGCCTCCATATTTTTCAGCTGCCCTGTTGCCACATAAAAACTTGAAAGTAGAGGTTCATCCCCCAAACTAGCTAACTCTATGCAAATATATTGATCCTAGATACTTTGGGCTCAGTGCAGATAAAGGTTAGATAAAAGAGAGTGTGGAGGAGAAGGAAAAGACATACTTCAGTAAACCACATTGTGGAATTTGGTGGCAAAATGTATTGTCTTATTTAGTTACACACAGTCTAGACAAGTGAGATTGAATGAAAAAAAAATATGTACACAATAGAATTCAATTCAATACACTCACTTGGTGCAGAAATTATCTTTTGTCTTCCTTCAGGAATGGACAGTTGGTGAGGTTCAAGGAAATCCAACCCTTGTACGTGATTCACATCTACATAATCTTTCCTGGATGGATTTAGCAGGAACTGGATAAAAGTTGCTTATAATTTTAATTCCCACTGCTATTTTGGAAACTAATCAGGAGAAAGAAGGCCGAAACTATTCTTTCAAGACTTAAAAAAAAAAAAAAGAAATGTGGCTAAACTCAGTCCTCCAGGCAGATGTTTCTATTGGCAACCAGCGAGGCAAAGGAACAAATGTGTATCGAAGAGAATATTCATAGGTGGAGGCTTTGAGCTCTGAACTCACTACACTCTAACATCGTCAGGTGAAGCATTCCTGGAAAAAAACAACTCCCTTCATTCTTCCTTGTTCACATTCATTTTGTCAATTGGTATTTGCATTTAATAAATGTTCTATATATTTTTAGTCACTTCATGCAAAGTTTTACACTTGGAAGTTTTCTCTCTATATACCAGTGTTCCTGTGTTTTAGCTCCAGCACTTTGTATTATCTTTTATTCAGTTTATCCTGGAACTTAGTATTTAGTGTGATTAAATAGGTATCCAGTTGTATTAGTACATTTCTGTTGCTTATAACTGAATACTTGAAATGGGGTATTTCATAAAAAAATAAAATTTATTTCTTACAGTTTTGGAGTCTGGGAAGTCCACAGTGCAGGGGGCTTATCTGGTAAGGGCCGACTTCTGGGTGGGGACTCTCTTACAGGGTCCTGTGGTTACACAGGATATCGCATGGTGAGAATTGGCATGGGCAAGGGAGATCTAACTTTCTCACTCGCTCTCCTTATAAAGCCATCAGACCATGCCTATGACTAACCTTTAAACCATCAACACTTTAGTCTATGAATGGATCAATCCATTCACGAAGGCACGGTCCTCTCTATCCAATCACCTCTTAAAAGTCTACCTTCTACCACCACGCTGGAGGTTAAGTTCCAACATGAGCTTGAGGGGACATTCAAATCACAGCACTGGCTTACAATCACTCACCTTAGAAATGGAAAAAATAATCTTAGGAGAGGGGTAAAAGATTATTTTTTCCTCAAGTTTGAGTCAGTTAAAGTCCAAACTGAAGAAAGACCTGAGAGGTTATGTTGTTAGCAGTAAAGCTCACATAAGATCCCTTGTCACTGAACTTATACAACAGGGGTCTCTTTGATGTTTGAGGTCAAACACAACTACCAATGCATTTTTGCAAATATTATGTAAACTTAGCCAGTCTACAAATTTCAGGAGCCAAGCCCTTTATAAAAGTGGACTCCTTGAATCAAACGTATGTTTTAGATTTTGACAGATATTTCCAAATTGCTTTTCATAAAGTCCCTGACAATATACCACCAAAATATGATAGTGTCTATTTTCCCCACCATATGGTGACACAGGATATCAAAGGTCAAAAGCATTGCTGATCTGTTTCCCATGTATTTTTTATACTTCATTATTTTCTATCAGGTAAACACAATAACCCACCTACACTCACCTTCCTTTCAGTGTATTATACACCTTGTGTTCTCAGCTCCAATCCTCCACAGAGATGATTCCTTTTCTCTGGAATGTGCACACATCACTCATTGCCACCTTTCCACTGCCAGCCCTTTACCTGACCAACTCGTGCTCAGACTTCAATCCTCAGTTCAGATGTGTCTCCTCTGAAAACCCTTCTCTGACAGTAATGTCTAAAAAAGCGGCCTCTCCGAGGTGCTCTCGGAGCACCCTGTATGCCCTGACCATCATACACATCACACTGAATCTTAATGATATGTTGAATTCCATGTTGGATTCTCTGTGGTCCACAACAGCCCATACGCACTGTGAGGGTAGAGATGGTGGCTATCTTCTTCACTGATGTTTCTGCAGCACCTAACTGAATGCCAGGTAGATTTAGGCAGTTTGGTCACTTTCTTCCACTGCTACTAAGCAGTTCAACTCAAGTGTCCACTTTTATGCTACTGAAATCTGGAGATGGGCAAGAGAGGAACAGTTGCAACAGCGACCATTTATTGTCTGCGTTCTATGTGCCCAGCACCATCTCGTCTGTTCCCATGATGATCCTACCAAATAGGTTCTCTTATAATTCCCACTTTAGAGATGAGAAACTGAGGCACATAGAAGCTAACAAATTCTTCCAAGTTTTCACAAATGGTGGAGGAGGTGAGATATGAATCCAGGCTGTGTAAATCCATAACCTCTGTGCTTTAATCATTTTTTTTATGCTGTCTTTGGGTGAAAACAAATGCTCAGTTTGTTGAAAATATGTTGCAGTGATTGCTCTGGATGAGAACTTCTGAGGGGTATACTTGGAACTGACTGATTTTGGGTCCAAGTGCCAAAACTCATGTTTTAAAGCATCAGTGCTGATGTTTCTACAGGGGGCTTTCTACCAAGAGCGTGCTTTCATCCACACCTCCTAAGTCACTCCGTGGTCAGAGCTTCCCTGCTAGGCAATTATTATCAAATTGATGGAAATAGTGTGAGAAAAAGTGTCCCTTATTTCCTCACAAAGAAAAATTTAAGGTCTTGATAGAAGGATACTCAGGCAACTGGAGACTACAGCTGAAGAAGAAAATCATCAACAGGATTCACAAGAGGTGAATGCAAGCTGTCATCTAGAACATATTCAGAAATCTCTCCTCTAATACATAGTAATATTGCAGTAACTAATATCAAATGATTAAATAAATCAGTGGATTTTATAATCCTTCCTGCTTCTCAAGGTACCCTGGTTTCTTAGACCTTCAATTCTTCATGTACCATCATAGTAATTGATTAAATTATCTTAGTTGTTTGATATTTCTATTTCCCTTTTGGTTTCTGACTGTTCTACTTTTATGTTACTACTATTATAGTACAGGTATTAATATATTTAAGATAATCAGCCTTAACATATTTTACCAAGTGTGGGAGGGGAAGAGATGGTAGAGCTAGAGAGAGAGAGAGAAAGAGAGAGAGAGAGAGACAGACAGACAGACAGACAGACAGAGAGACAGAGAGAGGGAGAGAGAAACAGAGAGAGAGAGAGAGTCAATTTTATAAACCAGCTCTCTTCAATAGAACAGTCATATATGTAGTTTTTCATTTCCTAGTAGCCACACTAAAAATTTAAAATAAATGGATGAGATGATTTAATAACATAATTTGTTTATCCAAATATATTATAGTATATTTTTATCCAAATGTATCCAAAATTTCATCAT
>NW_007733501.1:69059-72017 GCF_000696425.1 Galeopterus variegatus
CAGTCATATATGTAGTTTTTCATTTCCTAGTAGCCACACTAAAAAGTTAAAATAAATGGATGAGATGATTTTAATAACATCATTTGTTTATCCAAATATATTATAGTATATTTTTATCCAAATGTATCCAAAATTTCATCATGTAATCAATGAAAAACTTATTAATGAGAAATACTACGTATTTTCTTATGAAGTTTTCAAACCCCGCTGTGTATTTTACAATTATAGCACATCTCATTTTTATTAAAAATTCATTTCTTCAGTCACAGTAGTCACACTTCAAGCGCTCATAACCACATGTTAGCTGATGGCTACCATATTGAACAGTAAAGTCACAATGTATTTGTGAAAGAAGCTGTTCCATTCTCATAGAAATAGAGAAAAATGTAGTGAAGAGTTATCAGTTTTGAAAAACATGCTATAATTCTCAGCCTTGTGTGTCTCTCTCCCTGGCTGTATTTTTTTTTAACAAGGCTAAAAAAGGAAGAAAATATTTAGTATAATGATCTTAACAGTTCAAGTGTGGTTTACTATCTTGTGGAGGTCAGCAACCACAGTAAATTGGAACATTCTGGGTATCCCCAGTGCTCAGAGCAAGAATCGTCCATATTTGGCGCAAAAGCTGGCTTCCCACAGGGAGGAGAGACAGAACAGAAGACTCTTCTTGTATCAGTAAGTGGGACTGAAGCAATGATTCGTGAAATGGTGTCCTGGAAACTCCATCCCAGGCACCCCCACTGTAATTGTTTTTAAAATGGTGGTAGAACAAAGAGCATTTTGCAAATCTTTTCCTCACGACCTACTGGAAAATGTGAAGGCATCAGTCACCTGCTGCAAACAAAGAGATCATCAGTGACCAGCAGCAGCATCAACCTGTACCTGGGCTTCCCAGTGAAATGGGCTCTTTGTTTCAAGCAAATGGCTGATTAGGAAAGTGGTCTTCATTCCAGTCTGTCTATCTGATCTGTAATCTTTGATTTATAAGGCTGTGATAAATTAGTAGCTTCAGCATCTTACTAGGGTTGCCATGCATCCCATATCAAACCAAAGAGCTTAGTACCTGAACTTTTGGTCTGGCATTCAATTGTGCTTTTACCAATGGGTATCTAAGGTTGTTGGACTCCTGAGAATCTCTGGTACTTAAGGATGTTTGTGATCTCTGTTGGAATATTTGGAAATGGTATTAACAAATGGTGCAATGAAGGCAAGTAGATTACCTAGATTACTTGCTTTTGAAGAGATACTGTGGCACTTGACAAGTAATATTTGTTTTTTAGTTCCATTTAATGGGAATAATTCAGTCCCAGTAAATAAATCATAAAGCCCTCAGCTAGAAAAACCTTAGATGTTGTTCTGGTTGTGTCAGTTTTCAACTAGTAGAGCAATGCTTTGCAAACAGGCTATTGGCTTCTGAAACTAAACACTTCCAGTGATGAAATTACTCTTTGTAAAGCAGACTGTTTCATTACTTGCACGATTCTTAATTGCAGCTCCTTTTACTCTCCATTCCTTTTAATACTGAGCTCAAATCTGTTATCCCCAAATTCTCATCCATTTTTTTTCCTAAGTCGGCATTTTAGAAACTTAAGGAACTTAGAATGTCACCTTCCACATGACAATTCTTTAAATATTTGCACTTAAACCCTCCCTGAATAGTCTTTTTTTGTCCAAGCTTAATGTTCACATTTTTCTCAGCTATTATTAAATGCAGTTTCCATATTACACACTGGCCATCTGAGTTTATACAGTCTTTAGAATTGTGAAATATCTTTTAAAATGTGGAATTTAAAACTAAACATGATACCACAGATTGTCTCATGACTGAAAATTCTGCGGAAACATTGTTTTCCTTCATCTAATTTTATAATAATGCAGCCCAAGATTTCATGTGAATATATGCTATGATGAATCTTGCCTCTTCTGATATATGTTTATAATCTTATTTTTGTTTTCTTTAGGTGCATTTTCCCTTTTCCACTACGAAACAGTTTTTTAAGAATACAGAAAAACATACAGTAATTAAAAAAAAATCCTATGCATTATATCTCACACAGAGACTCAACTTTTTAAGCTGTTGACATTTTGCCATATTTGATTTCTTTTCAAATAAAAAGAAACACAATGGCACAGACATATGCTCTTTTTATAGCATTCCTGGTACACTTTCTGCATTCCTTCCTCAAAAGTAATCACTGTTCTGAAGTTGCATGTATCCTTTCCACACATGACTTTCCACTTTTATCTATATCTATCCATATCTATATAGTGTTTATATTGATTATGTTATAATATTTATTATTTTTTCATTACTAAGAGGTGAAATGCTTCTTTTCATAAAGCCTGTACTGAGTCAGTGGGAATATTATTTTTCTTGTCTCATTTACCTGGATTTGGTAACAGTGTTGAAACTCTAGACACTATCTCAAGCAATTGAAAAATTAGGAGGAATTAGTAACCAAAAGGATTGTTGAATCCACTGCCCGTTTCTGGGACAAGGATGTATTGGAGACAAAAAAGAAAAGGCTAACGAACGGTGATAAATCAACAATTTAAAAGGAAGTGTGAGAGCCATAATTTCTCCTTTGCAGAATGTCTAGAGGTTCCTATCTTCTGCAGCTAGAGGGAGAGAAGTGTTAAGGCACAGGCCCACAACTAAAGAGTTTCAGAGCTCCAGAGAAGACTAAATTCTCTGCTGTCCTGTGTCTGCTACAAGGTCAGGATTGGAAAGAGTGGGATTCTGAGACTGGGATGCTGACAGTTCAATTGGCATATGCAATAATGTTGAATTCCCCTCTTACTCAAACCCTCTGGTCCTGAAGAAATAACCCACTACTTCTTGTTTAAAGATGGTGCAGAGATGTCTGCCTTGTAAAGTAGCATGTGCTCTCCTCAGCATATACTCCATTTCTCACCCTGGTCACAGATCCAATCAGCAGGGTCAAGTCACAGAATACCCTA
>NW_007733501.1:72688-80810 GCF_000696425.1 Galeopterus variegatus
TGTTCTTGCATTGTAAATACTTTCTCTGAGTTTCTTTCTTACTTTTGCTCTAGAATTGCTATTCTCTATTTCAGTTTGATGGCTAGTCACCTCTGGATGTTTATTTTATGTTAAAGAATGAGGCACTAAGAAGTCTATTAGCAGCTATTGGGTGATGTGCTTAACACCCACCAACATGTGATCAGAAAGTAAACCAGGGGCCGGCTCGGTGGTGCACTGGAGAATGCGCTGCTTGGGAGCACGGTGGCGCTCCTGCCAAGGGTTCGGATCCCATGTGGAGACGGGTTCCCGCTCACTGGCTGAGCGCGGTGCGGGCGCAACACCGAGGGTTGCGATCCTGTTGCCGGTCCCCGGTGTGGGCGCGACACCAAGGGTTGTGATCCAGTTACCGGTCAGTAAAAAAGACAAAAAGGAAAAAAAATAAAATAAAGAAAGTAAACCAGCATTTTTTTTCTACACTTGGGGGACTCCAGTGCTTTAGGATATATAGCTATTTAGTTATTCTCCTGAAGAAACTTTCAATTTCCTATGTGGAATACCTATCTGACTGCTTGGACACTGAAACCAGTAAAAGGAGAATCAGCTTGGAGCCTGTTGTAGAGCACACAGAGATTTTATCCATATTTAGTACTCTGCTGTCCTCCCACAATCAATTTTGCCTTGCTTCCCTAAGTACTGACTCTTTCTATTTCAGTGAAAAAAGTACTGGTTAACTGTATATTGAGTACTCAGAGGTGGTAAAAGAGTCACCAGATCTAATGGCTTCATATGCAATCAGTCTACCTTCAGCTCTGTGCCTTAAACTTCCAATTGCTTTCTGCAGTTCCTGAAACCTCAAAGTTCTGATGGATGAATTGACTCTATTCACATTAGTATTTCATTTAGGGTGTAACTTATCTTTCTTTAAGAACGCCATTGGAATTCCTTCTTTAAAAACTTTGTTGAAACTTATATGCTTTTGTTTTCTCACTCATGTCCTCTATAAATTTATACACTTAAAAATTCATTTATAAAAGACAAGAACAGTCCATGAAGAATGAAAGCCCTCTCAGAAATTTCAAGAGAAAGCTCAAAATTATAATTCTTCAGCATAATTAAAAAGTACTGGTGACATCTGCTTCCAGGAAGATGGAGTAGACATACTTTTGCCCATTCCTCTTACCAAGTACAACTAAAATGCAGAGATATTCTACATAAAATAAATAAGAGAAGACCCTAAAAGGTAAAAAAAAAAAAGGACAAGCTACACAGGACCCAAAAAATGACATGGTGGTGATTTCTCTGGATTTTCTTTCTTTCTTTCTTTCTTTCTTTCTTTCTTTCTTTCTTTCTTTCTTTCTTTCTTTCTTTCTTTCTTTCTTTCTTTCTTTCTTTCTTTCATTCTTTCTTTTGTTGTTACTATAACCCAGACTTGCAGCTGAAGAAATTACCAATTCAGAAAATCCAAATGGTACATACAAAAGAAAAGCCCCCATGAAAGCTTGCTCTCTTTAGTCAAAAAGGATAAACAATAACGGCTCCACTACAGCTGAATACCAGATAAAAATGGTTATCTCACTCTACCCATGTCAGTAAAGCTTAGTGGGGAGCTTAGATATCTACACACACTGTGCTATAGCAAGACACACTTAACCCCATCTCTTGCCTTGCTGGATAGTGTCACAAAGGCCAAGTAGGGATCCAAGACTTTTATTCCTGATAAATGGTAACAAAGCCCCCCCCCCAACCTCTTCAGTGTCAGTGGGAACTATGAGGGGAGACTGGATTTTCTCTTCCACGCAGTAGTAACAAGGCACACTTCCCCCTCCCTGCTGGTGAGGTTTTAGAAGAGGCCTAATGAACATCAGGACATTCAGCACTGCCCAGCAGTAACATGGCGAGAGCCCATGGTGTCTATTTATAGAGGACAAGTGAAAAGCAGTAATGAAACGTTCTTGTTCTTTCCAATCAGGTTCGTATCAGAAGAGTACAAATTAGAAGTCCTACCTGTCACTCAGCAGTAACAAGGTGATTCAGACTCACATTCAGATATCAGTTGAGGCCAAGTGAGGGGCCTGTAATTTAACCCTCACCTTAGAGTAATGAAGCAGTTTACCTCCTTCTTTGGCCAGATCATTGTCAGAGAAATCTAGCAAAAACATAATTTTGAAAAAAGATTTCAAAATCTTATAATATAAAAATGTTCAGATTTCAATCATAAATTTCTTCTTATAACAAGAGCAAGGAAAATCTAGACTTGAATATAATAGACAATCCATAGGCACCAACAACAATTTGAGAGGAATGTTAGAATTGTCTGATAAATATTTTAAAGCAGCCACAATAAAAATGTCCAATGAGCAATTATGAACATGTTTGAAACAAATGAGAAAAAAAAATCTCAGGAAGAAACACATAGTTTCAGCAAAGAAAATAGAAAGTATCAGCAAAAATATCAAAGGTATAAAAGACTAAATGGAAAATTTAGAATTGAAAAATGAATAACAAAAATAAAAACTCAGTGGATGGTTCAAAGGAAGAAGCAAAAGAAAGAATCAGTGAATTTAAAGATAGAACAATAGAAATTTCCCAATCTGAGCAACAAAGAGTAAGTAGACTGAAAAAGTTAATAGAGCATCAGGTACCTGTGGGACTATAACAAAAGATTTAACAATCTTATCATCAGTCCTTGATGGTGATGAGAAAGAGGGTGAGATTTAAAAAGTATTACAAAATAATGGCTGAAAACTTTCCCACTTTGACCAAAGACATGAATTTACAGATTCAAGAAGCTGAGCAAATCCCAACAGGATAAACCTAAAGAAATGTCACCAAGACAAGTCACAGTCAAACTTCTGAAAAATAAAGAAAAAAATCTTGACAGGAGCCAAAGAGAAAGGATGTGTTATACATAGTGGAAAAATAATTAAAGTGATGACATACTTCTTATGAGAAACCATGGAAGCCATAAAAAGTGGAACAATATTTTCAAGTGCTAAAAGAAATGTGAAAATGAAATTGTATATCCAACAAAAATATCCTTTAGGAAGAAAGAGTAAATCAAACATTCCCAAATGAGAAAAACAGAGAAAATGTCACCAGTAGACGTATCCTAAAAAATTAGATGAAGAAAATTCTCTATCAGAAAAGAAATGATAAAAGAAGGAATCTTGGAATATCAGGAAGGAATAAAGAACACAGTGGCAAAAATAAGTGAAAATACTATAGACTTTACATTTGTCTTGATTTTTCTAGATTATGTCTGATGGTTGAAGCAAAAACTATAGGTATTGTGTAATGTGATTCTAAATGCATGTAGAGGAAACATTTAAGACAATTATATCATAAAAAGGAGAGGGTAAAAGAACATAATGGGAGATAAAGTCTCTAAATAACATCTGAAATGGTAAAATGTTGATACCAGCAGGTTGTGATTGGTTATGAATATATAATAATATCTAGAGCAGCCACTAAAAAAGCTATACAAAGATATATACTCAAAAACAGTGTAAATAAAATAGAATTCTAAATATCATCTACAGGAAGGCAGAAAATAGAAATTAAAAAGAAAAGAAAAATAAAAGGGCATATTTATGCTCTCACATATCAACATTTTACATTAAATATAAATGGTATAAATATACCAATTAAAAAACAGAGATTGCTTTTCTTTTGGAACATGGCAGACTAGAAGTGCCGAGGGCATGTTCCTCCCACAGAAAATGACCAGAACAACTAACAGACAGCTGAATACTGATGGGATTATTAGTTAGAGACTGTTGGAGACTGTTGGAGTACAACAGGAAACTGGTGAGATCACTGCAGAGAATGAACACAAAGGAGGTTATCATAGAGAAGAGAAAGAGGCACCCAGCCATAGCAGCCACGTTTCTGACACTGGGATTGTTGCCAGAAGAGTTTCCCTGCCAACAAAAAGGTAGGAAGTGGACCAACACCAACCTCCATACTCACCACATATGTCCAAAGATCCTTTGGGAGGACAAGTCTGAAAACAGGTGTGAACAGTGCCCTATCAAATTAACATCATAGATGATTATCAAGGACAATGAACTCCACATCCCCCACTCTTGGGACTGAAGTTGATACAGGTAAGCATCAACTTGATATCAAGTTCATCAAAAATAAGGAAAGTCTAAGAAATTCTCACAATCAAGAGGCACCTAAGGAGACATGACCACTAAATGCAATGTGGTTTCCTGAATGGAATCTAAGGAGAGGAAAATGGACCTTTAAAAAAAACTGAGAAAATCTGAATGAAGTATGGACTTTAGTTACCAATAATGTATCAGTCATGGCTTATTAATTGTGACAAATATGCCATACAAATATAAAATTATAATAATAGGAAAAACTTGGGGTGGGTTATATGTCAACTTTTTAAATTATCTTCACAATAAATCTGCAAATTTAAAATCACTTGAAAATAAAGCACTTCTTAAATAAGTACTTTTTAAAATTTGACCTTGCTTTAGGCTATCTATAAAAAAGTTACTTCAAATATAAGGATAGATTGAAAATAAAAGGATGAAAAAATATATCATGCAAATACTAATCAAAAGAAACAGGAATGGCTATATTAATGTCAGATAAAGTAGATTCCAGAGCTAATAAAATTTACAGAAACAGAGAAGAATATTACTTAATAATAAAGGGGTCAATCCAACAAGAAGATATGACAATCTCAAGTGTACATGCACCAAGCAACAAAGATACAAAATATGTGAAACAATAAATGATAGAATTGAGAGGAGAAATAAGAATTACACAATTATACTTGGAGAATTCAACACCATGATGTCAGTAATTGATAGGTCTAAAAGGCAGAGAATAAGAAAGGATGAAGGAGAACTTAACACCATCAACAATAGAATCTAATGGACATGTATAGATTTATCCATCCAACAATAGCAGAATATACATTTTTTTTCAAGTTTCTATGGACATATAACAAGATAGAGCATATCCTGGGTCATAAAATATATCTCAACAAATTTAAAAGACTAGAAATCATAGAGAGTGTGTTTTCTGACCTCAATGGAATTAAACTGGAAATCAATAGCAAAAAGATAACTGGGAAATCTCCAACATTTGCAAATTAAGCAATACAATTCTAAATAATATATGGTTCAGGCAGAAAATGTAAAGGGAAATAAAAAAATACATTTAACTGAACGAAAATGAGAATACAATATATCAATATTTCTGGTATATTGGTTAATGAGAGCTAAGAGAAAAATTCATAACATTCAATTCTTATATTAGAAAAGAGAATTTTTTAAAATCAATAATATAAGCTTCCATTAAAAAAAAAAACAGTAGAAAAGAAGAGCAAAATAAATGCAAAACAAGGACAAGGAAAAAATAGTAAATATAAGAACAGAATGCAGTGAAATTGAAAACACAAAAACAATGGAAAAAATCAATAAAAAAGAGCAGTTTAATTGAAAAAATAAATACAATTATCAGTTATTTAGTAACACTGACAAAGAAAAAGGAGAGAAGACACAAATTTCCAATATCAGGAATGAAATAGGAAATATCACAGATCTTACAAATATTAAAAAGTTAATAAGGGAATACTACCAAAAATCTACACACATAAATTTGACAATTTATATAAAAGGGACTGATTCCTTGGAAAATCACAAATTTTCACAAGTAACACAATATGAAATAGATAATTTTGAATAGTCCTATAACTATTAAGCAAATTAAATTTTTATTTTTACAAATCCAAAAAAATTAAATCTCCAGGACCAAATGGTCTCACTGGAGAATTCGATCAAATCTTTAAAGAAAAATTAACACCAATTCTAAACAACTTCTTTTAGAAAATAAAAGAGCAAAGAACATTTCTTAGACAGAGCACAGAAGAAAAAAAAAATATAGACCCATGTTTCTCATAAATATAGGTTCAAAACCCTTTATAAAATATTAGCAAATCTAATTCAGCAATATAAAAAAGAAATTATACACCATGACAAAGTAGGGCTTATTCCAGTGATACAATGATGGTTTAATATCCCAAAACAATCAATGTAATTTACCATATTAACAGATTAAGGAAGAAAAATAAAATGATCATACCAAGTGATCCAGTGATGCAGAAAAGCATTTGACAAAACTGTCAATCCTTTAAAGATAAAAACTGTCAGAAAAATAGAATTAAATGGAAATTTACCTGATAATGAGCATCTATGAAGAAAACATCATCTAACAGTATACTGAATGATGAAAGGCAAAATACTTTTCCCTATTGTTGGGAACAGGGCAAGAATATCCACATCACCAATCTTATTTAATACAGTGTTGGAAATTTTATTCAGTGCAATAAGGCAAGAAAATGAAATATAATGCATACAAATTTAATAGGAAGAAATAAAACTGTTACAGACAGCATGATCATTTACATAGACATAAGTAAATGAAGAGATATACTATGTTTATGGATTGAAAATTTCAAAGTAATGAAGATGTTAATTGATATACAAGTTTAACACAATTCTCATCCAAAATCTCAGCCAGCTGTTTACAAAAGATTATTCTAGAATGTATACAGAAAGGCAAAGGAATTAAAATATCTAAAACAATTTTGAAAAAGAGGAAAAAAGTGAAAGGAATTAACTTACTCAGTTTCAAGAGTTATTATGAAGCTACAGTAATCAAGACTATGTAGTGTTGGCAAAGGGATAAGTGTATAAATCAACCAAACAAAATAGGGAACCCAGAAATAGACCCACACACATTTATGCAACTGATTATTTGACAAATTTCTAAAAGCAATTCAGTGCAGAAAACAAATGATGCAGTAGCAACCGAACACTCGTGGGCAAAAAGATTAAATTGAATAAATAATGAGTCTAAACTTGACTTCATTCAGAAGTTAATTCAAAGTGGATCATGAACTTAAATGTAAAACTTTAAAATTTTTGGAAGAAAATATATGACAAATCTTCAGGAGCTAGAGCTAATGGAACCACTTTTAGACTTGAAATAAAAAATGTGATCAATAATTTGAATAACTGATAAATTGTACTTCATCACATTTAAAAATGTGCTGTTAGAAAAAGATAAAAAATTGACTGGGAGAAAATATTTGCATACCATGTATATGACAAAGGCTTATGTCTAAAATATATACAGAAGTCTCAAAACACAACAGTGAAAGAGAAATAATAATCCTTTTAGAAAATGGGCAAATGTACAAAAGGTGTGAATAGACATGTCACTGACAAAATAGCAAATAAGCACATGAAAATATGTTCAGCTTCATTAGTCACTAGAGAAAAGAAAATTAAAGCCACAATGACATATAAGTACATACCTATCAGAATGGCTAAAATATTTTTTTACATGACAAAACTAACTGCTGGGAGAGAATGGAGTGAAATTAAGTCCTTCATTTATTGCTAGTGGGAATGTGAATGGTACAGCCACTCTGGAAATCAATTTGGCNCTCTGATTTTAATTTTTTCTTTGCATCTACAAACTTTGGGATTGGATTGTTCTTGTTTTTCTAGTTCTTCCAGGTGAAGTGTTAGGTTGTTTATTTGCAATCTTTCTATTCTTCTGATGTAAGCATTTATTGTGATAAACTTCCCTCTTCGTACTGCTTTTTTCAGTATCCCACAGGTTTTGGTATGAGGTGTCTTTATTTTCATTATTTTCAAGAAATTTTTTGATTTCCTGTTTAATTTCTTCTTGCACCATATGTCATTCAGGAGAACATTGCTGATGAGAAGAGTATATATTCTGTGGTTGTCAGATGAAATGTTCCTTGGATGTCTGCCAAATCCAACTAGTCTAAAATGCAGTTTAGAACTTGTGTTTCTCTGTTGATTTTTTGCCTAGATGATCTGTCCAATGTTGAGAGAGGGATGTTCAGATCTTCAACTATTATACTATTTGGGTCTATCTCTTTCTTTAGGTCTAATAGTGTTTGCTTTATATATCTGGCTGCTCCAATGTTGGGTGCATATATATTTATGATTGTTATGTCTTCTTGCTAGATAGATCCCTTTATCATTATATAGTTCCCTTCTTTGTTTCTCTTTGTGGATTTTGTTTCTCTTTGTGGATTTTGTTTGAAGTCTATTTATTCAAGAATAGCTCTCTGTATTAC
>NW_007733501.1:81539-88543 GCF_000696425.1 Galeopterus variegatus
TTTTGTTTCTCTTTGTGGATTTTGTTTCTCTTTGTGGATTTTGTTTGAAGTCTATTTATTCAAGAATAGCTCTCTGTATTACCTCTTATAATTTTCTATGAATCCCTGTCTTGAAAAGAGTTAAATTTAACTTATTTTACTTATATTTCATGGCAAAGAGTAATGAACACATGTCTTCAAACCACGATGCAGCTAGAAACCGCATCCTTTATTCCAACAAACACAGTTTTTTTTTTTTTCCTTTTTGTCTTTTTTTGTGACCGGCAACGGATCACAACCCTCAGTGTCGCGCCCGTACCGGACCGGGACCGGCCACGGGATCGCAACCCTCGGTGTTGCTCCCGCCCCTCGCTCAGCCAGTGAGCGGCCGGTCCGTATGTGGGATCCGAACCCTCGGCGGGAGCGCCACCGTGCTTCCCAAGCAGCGCACTATAGCAGTGTGCCACCGGGCCGGCCCCAACAAACACAGTTTCAGACCATATGTTTCAATGTGGTTTTCACACATCTCAGTTTATTTATTATTTATCTCACAAATATGTATTGAGTGCTGCTCTTTATGAAGCACAGTGCAATGGTAGAAATATAGTGATGATCAGAAATGACACAGTCCCACCCTCATAGAGCTTACAGAAGTGAATGAAAGAGTAAATAAGGAAATAAAATAATCATTGAATTTTATAAAATGTAGTGTAAGAGAAGGATGTCTTAGAGAATAAGAATGTGGTGGGATAGTCAGGAAAGGCTTTTTAAGGTGTTATTTAAACTGAGATCCAAAGGATGTAAAGGAATCAACCATTCAAATTTATTTACTATCAACATATTTCACAAATCTGTCTACTTCTTTTTGTCTCCTCAGCAACTACCTTATTTTAAAATATCATCAAACATTATTGTGAGCACTGAAAGCAAGAGCTGTTTCTTTGAAGACTAAGTTGATCTCTTTGTAAAGTATCAGTCAGGGGGAATCCCCCAAATGGACTGTCAGATTAGTTTTGGATACAACAGCAGTAAAAGACTGGGGAAGAAAATATATCAAAATCTGAAAGGATTCTGTACATAAATTGCTTTGAAGCACCTACATTCCTGCTGTATGTTAAGTTCTCCAATACTGGAACAAAAATATTATCAGCATTCACATGGATCATTACAATGGCCTTTTCACAGGACTCCTCTGATCACTTCTGTTCCCATTCCATCCTAAGCACTTTATGGTTAAAATGAAAAGCAGATAATTTTATTTCCTTGCTTAAAACTCTTTCATGACTCCTAGGATAAAAGCCAAAACCTTCAACAAGTCCTTTCAAACTGCAAGATCTTCTGCTTATCACAGTGACCTATCTATCTTGCTTTCTCTTTCAGGCAAACTGGTATTAAGGCACTTGTAAGAACCACGTGCTCTTCAAAGTCAGGGCTATGCAGAGTTCTGGTCCCTGCCCCTCATTCTCTTATGAGCTGCCTTGTTAGATCCCAGTTCAAAAAAATCTCTCCTGACTTCCTGTTCTGGAATAGATGCTCAGTTTATCAAGACTATGACACCGTTCATCTTTTCTTCACAGTATGCATTAAAGGCATTTGGTGATTATTTAATAATTATCTGTCTTCTCCACTAGGTTGAGGACAGAGGAGATCTGTCCTTCTCAATGTTGTATTGTTGAGCAGAGCATATTACTTGGCATATGTAGATGTTTAATAAATATTTGCTGACAGTGTAAACAGTCAGAATGGGCTTTTTTTAAATTAAATCTACTAAGATCCTTCAAAATATTATGATTGAATTAAATAGGGATGTGATTGTTAAAAATGTGTTGGCTCTAGAAATATTCATAAAATCATTTTGTACTTCATCATGGCCTTAAAATAACTCTGTGTTTATTTTTCTCTATTAAGTGTTTCTTTATTTATTTTTTTCATGATTTTAATATTGGCACTTAAATGCTGGGAAAACATTTCCTCAAAACAAAAAATTGACAATAGAATATAAGATTATCTCTTACTACCAATTCAGAAGTCAGGCCAATATGAACATGAGCAAAGTTCTCCTGTGCTTTACTAACAAAAAAATGATAGCTGAGTCTATGTAGTAGAGTGGTCAATAGCACAGGCTTTTGATCTGATAGTGTAGCTATGAAATATCCAAAGGTTATTTACTTGATCACTTTATTACAGTACATGTAAAATGCAAATATTACCTCGGAAAATAATAGTAAGAATCTGTGAAATAATGTTGATTATTACGATTGGAATATTATTATACTTTTTAATATTATACTTATTGTAAGATTATTATCAAACTTACTGTAAATAAGCCATAAGTAATAAATGTGATTATCAAGTTAATGAAGAATGTAAACACTATTGCAAGAGAAAGTTATTTTAAGAAAATGGAATGTGTTCAAATAAAACATTAGCTGATTTTAATTTACTAAAATTAGCATATTATAGACTCATTCATATTTTAAAAGACCCCAATTTAACTGTTTTTTATTATTATAAGGGGTTGAGAAACAACAGCCCTCTGGCCAAATCTCGCCTGCCATCAGTTTTTGTATGGCCCAACAACTCAAAATAGATTTTACCTTTTTAAGTGGTTGAAAAGATCAAAAGAAGAATATTTTGTAACACATGAAAATTACATGAAATTCAAATTTCAGTGTCTATAAATGAAGTTTTATTGGAACATGTCCACACTCATTCATTTACATATGGTCTATGGCTGCTTTTGCACTACAACTGCAGAACTGAGTAGTTGTGACAAAGATTGTATGTCCTGAAATATTTAGTTTCTGACTCTTTACAGAAAAATACTTTGCCAACCCCTGTATTATGACAGCATAACTTGCCTAATATAAATTTTGATCCTTACTGGGATGTCTGCGTTTCTTAATACTACACTTATGTGTGCTGACCTGTTCTGATATTAGAACCTGGCCTTGCTCTACTGATTTAAAGTGATTAAACTTGCCTAAATCCTTTACTATTCTTTATTAGTCTCCTAAGTGGCCTCCTGGTTCCTGGGCCTCCCTTTCCACACACCTAACCGCAGCCTGCCTGTGTGCCTCAATCTTAAGTCTTGGATAAAATAACCTTAGAACCACTTCTCATGGATTGTCCAACCACTTTACCCAAATGGGCAGCTGAAAATTATATCATAAAGCAGGTAACCATAGAGCAGATCATAGGCTCCCTGAGGAAACTGTTACAAATGAGCTTTGTTTTTCTGCACAAGAATCTAGCATAGAGTTAAGATCCAATGTAAAGACATGGAAATTTGAATGAACAGTAAAAGTTATCAAAAATTGATTTCAAATTATAAGCTTTTGGAACTGGAAGTGTCTTTGGAAATAATCCATTTCAATTTTCTGATGTTCATGTGACAAAACTGAGGCCTGCATCATTCCTTCCCAAGATCACACAGCCAGTGGGTATCATAGACTATACCAGAACTCACCCAAACTCACATGTTCTATTCCCAGTCCACACCATAAACTTCTTTAGCAATGTGATAAGTAGTGTATTCACTCATTACACAAAGATATTTAATGTAAAGATGGTCCCTGACTTACAATGGTTCCACTTACAATTTTTTAACTTTGTGCATTCGGTAGAAACTGTTCTTCGAGTACCCATACAACCATTCTGTTTTTCCCTTTCAGCACAGTACTAAATAAATAATTTGAGATATACAACACTTTATTATAAAATAATCTTTATGGTAGATGATTTTGCTCAACTGTAGGCTAATGTAAGCATTTTGAGCACATTTAAGACAGGCTAAGAGGCTGGGTGTACTAAATACATTTTTGAATTACAATATTTTCAACTTAACAAAGGGTTTATTGGGACATAACCCCATCATAAGTTGAGGAGCATCTGTATTATGTAAGGTACATAGAAGATATAAAATATGGTCATATTTTATCTGAAGATTGATGTCTCTAAGAGTAATCTTAATCATTAATTTAATTTAATTTCCTTTGATTGTCTTCTAGAAATACAGAATTCTGTTTTGTTTTTGTGGGAGAGGGGTTGGGGAGATAAGCCAGGAGAAGGAGCTTGGTTTAAATAGCTGAATAGAATCATATTCCCTCCATCAAAGCTTAAATTTATGCTATTTGTAGTTTTTCCTTTCTAGATTTCCCTGTCTGAAGCAGAGACTTTTGCAGGTGTAATACCAGTGTCTCTCTTTCAGCAATAAAACTTGAATGACCAAAGACTTTTGTAATGTAGTTTTATGAATGAATTGTCTTTGCAATTAATTCTTCTTGTTTGCATTTTATCCTGTCTGATACGTGCCCAGTCGAAAATATCAAGAGTGTAATTTTGCACTTTTAAGTGCAAAAGAAACAGAAAGCAAACTCTCATGTATGTAAGTGAAAGAAAAAGATTGTGGACATAGTCATAATCTTTTGCCTAGTTTGTTGTTGTGAGAACTATTTATGGTTAATTGTATGTATGACATCCTTATATGTAATTTAAAATACTGCATCATAGAAACTGTCACTTCTTCTACTCTTTAACTCTTGGCAAGTTCCCAGAGTACCCATGGAATGACCAGGATAAAACTGATGATGATGGTTAATTGTATGTATGACATCCTTATATGTAATTTAAAATACTGCATCATAGAAACTGTCACTTCTTCCACTCTTTAACTCTTGGCAAGTTCCCAGAGTACCCATGGAATGACCAGGATAAAACTGATGATTACTGAAATCATCAATTAGATGGGGTCAAATGGAGAAGGTATAAGGAGCATAGCAGACTAAGTTCTCTTGATAGTGAATTATCATTCCCAAAGTGAATTCCTAATCTTCCACAAGCATGAAAGTTTTATTTCGTGGCTGGCCTTCGTTCTGGGGCCTTCCATTCCTCTCAGAGTGATAATGCAGGGGTGGCCTGGCACTTCCCTGGTATTGGTGAGACGTGAGCACTGTGCGCAGAGCCTTGGGAGGAAGATACCAGATGTGAGATCAAGTAAAAGCACAGTGTTTTGAAATGGGCCAGAAAATTTGTTTCAAGTGAAATTTAAAGCAGTTTTATTAAAAGTCATGTTGTGTACAGGGTGAAAATAATTAATTTAAATGGGATTTTAGGAAGATCAAATTGATTTTACTCTTTCCGACTGAACTACCATGAATACTAATGCCACAGTTGTAGATCTTCTCAGAATTATTTAGAATAATTTCAGAGTAACTCCCTCCATTATTTTCCATTTACTTTCTATCGCCCTATTTAGTGAGTAAGTCAATGATTATCATTAAAATTTAGATATAGAACACACAAGAAAAAGCAGTTTGGGAAGAATTAAAGCTGTTTCTACAAGTTATCCAAAGCAAACTTCATACCCTCTAACTTTTTCTGTTATTATAGGGTCTCAGAATCTTTATTCTATCCCACAATATCTTAAACTTACATAATAAATATTTTTATCTTACCTATTGAAATTTTTAAATGTAATATATTGCATACTAGAAATAAATCCAATATAATTAAAATTTTTCTGTGCTGAGATGGGCTGGCCCAGCAGGAGACCATAAGACTTTAAAACAGTCTTGATAAGGCAGTTTTTTGCAAAATTTCTGATTCAATTCAATGCTTCATACAGATTTTGAAAACTGTGAAATGTCATTGTATTCTAATACCAAATAGTCCCTATAGAATATCTGCAGTACCCTCAACTCTAGTTGTTTGGAAAGCTTCCAGGAGTCTCATATCTACACTTGCACATAAAAGAGAATAAAATTATAATGTACTTGCATGGGAAAGCTGCATTCTTCAAAGGAAATTTGTGGGTTTTTTCTTCAGTTTTTAATTTCTTCATGCTAATTTTAAGAATCAAAAGGTTGGAAATATTTCACATCTATTTATAACTAGTTTATCTTGTCTATATTTCTCTGAGTCTGGTGTGTGTGTGTGTGTGTGTGTGTGTGTGTGTGTGTGTGTTAGAGAGAGAATAAAAGAGAGAGTCTTCCAGCAGAGTTTACTCCCACAATTGACACATCTGCTCAAATTAATTAATATCATCTAGTCTGATTTATTTAGCATAAATGTGTAAATTGTCACAATTGTCAAAGTATGCACTGGCTATATGACTTAGTCACTGTTTATAATTATTAATTTTGAGATAGAGAAATGATCATCTATCATCCATTGCATTGTAAGTTTCACGAATGAAAGAACCAGGTCTGTTATGCTCAGTGCTGTACTCCCAGCACCTAGAATAATTTTGACACAAATTAAGATTTTCATACATGTTTAATAAATAAAAAACAATGTGTAAAATTGTGTGCATAGAAAAATAGACATGGTTGAGCTATTCATCTCGATGTCCTTTGCATTTCTTTTTACCCCTTGTTCCTTCCTTGCCCCTACCTAACCCTATACAGGCTGCGTGCAGATGCCCTGCTCTATGCTCACAGCAGTGGGTGAGTAGACATGGGTGAGCCTCTGGGAAAGGATGGCCCTGATTTCTGCTCCTCAGGCTGGATGTGTGGAGAGCATTGGTCAATGAAAAGCCCAGCACAGAGAAAAGGCATACTCTCTTTGTGATATAGAGTCATAAGAAGCCTCCAGAGCAGTATGGCTGCATGGCACATATACTCAGAGGAGTGTCCTTTGCTTGAGCGTAATGCAGGACAAGCATAGTCTCAACACGCAACTTGGAGGGCGGAAGAAGCCTCACTCATGGAAATAAGGGCCGACTCAATAGTTTCCTAATCTGATCACTAGCAGAGATGCACCATAAAGAATCGACCTCTCAGCAGACATCAGTATGGATAGACTACAGCAAGAACCAGACATCCCTCCCCACACACAGACCAAGGTGCTTTATCATTATGTCAGCCTTCTAAAACTTTAGTCTCAATGCCAGGACAGACGGTTTCTGTCATCCTAGCAGAAGAAAGGCTTGTGGTATGAATCAAGTTGTATTATCAAGGAAATATAAAATATTAGGTTTTTAACACAGTTTACTCATGTATTGATTGACACCTACCATATTTGCA
>NW_007733501.1:88991-93713 GCF_000696425.1 Galeopterus variegatus
GAATCCTCAGCTCTGTGCCTTTGAGATATTAATTTTCTACCTTGTCTTTTCTAAAACCTGATAACTATTTGTTTAAAAAGGATCTTCCTAAAAGGAGATGACTCATCACCAAAAGAAGAAGAAAAAGAGATATTTGGAAATTAGGCAAATAAAACATTTCTAAAATCTTTTTTTTTTTTTTTTTTTTTGTCTTTTTTCGTGACCGGCAACGGATCGCAACCCTCAGTGTCGCGCCCGTACCGGGCCGGGACCGGCCACGGGATCGCAACCTTCGGTGTTGCTCCCGCCCCTCGCTCAGCCAGTGAGCGGCCGGTCTGTATGTGGGATCCGAACCCTCGGCGGGAGCGCCACCGCGCTTCCCAATTGGTGCACTATAGCAGTGCGCCACCGGGCCGGCCCTCTAAAATCTATTTTTAAAAATATCAATATTCGTGGAAGCTCGATCCTTAATAAATTAGTGAACTTTTGCTATTGTACCTTGCACATAGCTAAGATTTTGTAATGAGAGCTGTGAGATCTGTTTCTGTATTTATGTCTGCCTCTCTGTACGCATGACATACATATGTGATAATTTTGCTGTCTCTTAGTGGTATTGGTAAGTTAAGTTGAAAGAGCTCTATTAAGAACTGACCCAGATTTTTTCAAGACCACATGACTTGAGTAATCATAAGTAAGTGAGAATGTTTTGGGGTGGATTGAAACACACGTGTCTTCAGAATTTCTAGCATTATATCTAATCCAGGTGCATAACTTCTCTCACGTAGGTTTACTCATAAAATAAGCTCATGTTATCTCTTTTTAGTTGTTGTAGGTGGTGGTGGAATAAGAAGTCAGATTTTATTCAGGAATTTTCGTAACCTGACTAGAGATGTTAGGCAAACCCATGTGTCTGGTAAACCTGAAACAGAATGGCCAGACTAAAAATATCTCAAAGACCCAGATTGACTGAGGGTTTTTAAAGAGGGAGTTGAGGGAATGGGATGTGGGACGTGAAAAACAGTAAGGAGGGGGATGTGAGTAGTGGGGTTTCCTTGCAGGAATCAAAGTGCAAGATCTCACCAAGCTCTGTCTGGTTTCTGTTCCCAGTCTTGATGTTATCTTAGGGTCCTGCTGGATTTTGATGTGTTTCAGGGTGGAATCAGCATAGCTTTATGAATGTCTTTTTGGTTTCTCAGGGTCTGGATAGTACATGTCTCATGGCAAGTTTGCAATTCCAGCCTAATTAGAAAATAACATTGATTCTTTCATACAATTGCCTCCCTACTCTTGAGTTACTTTAGTTCATGTTCTCTGTTTACTGCCATAAATCACCCAGCAATTTTTTCGGAGAAGGTTCCTGGTTGACATACACCCTTAACCCCTGCATCTTTGAGAATGTTTCCAATTGTCCCTTTGTACAGAAATGATGACTTGGCAGGGTATATAATTCTTGGCTCAAAATATTTTTTTTCTCAAAACCCTGCATACATTGTCCCATTATCTTCTGTCATTTAGAGTTGCAAGAGAAGGATCTGAGGTCACCCTGAGTGTTGCCCCTTTATAGGTAACTTGCTTTCTCTGTCTGGATATTTGAAGTTTTTTTTCTTTAGCCTTGAAATTTAAAAATGTCACCAGAATATGTATAGGTGTTGCTTTCTTTTCATCAAATTTTAAAGGTACCCTGTGCACTTTTTCCATTTGTGGATCTAGTTCACTCTTCAACTCTGGAAAATTTTCCTCAGTTAGTTACTTAATTACTGTTTCAGCTCCATGTGCTTTGTCTTCTGTTTCAGTTATTCCTATTATGCATACATTTTATTTATGGATTGGCCCTCTATGACTGTCTTTTATACTTTTTTCTCATCTTGAGGTTTTTCCTTTTATCCCCCAATCTGTGAGACATCCTCTTGTTTTGCATTTCCTTCAGTAATTCAATTTTGTGGACAATCCAATGTACATTTCCAATAACTCTCTCAACGCCCTGATACATTTCAAGCTCTCTGCCTATCCCTGGATAAGTTGTTAAACCCTGTATTATATGATTCTTAAGTCTTTCTACAGCTGCCATCGCTTCTATTTGTGGCGCTATATCCATTTCAAAGGGAGGCATTTTCTCAATTACTTAGCTCTGTTTCTTTCTTCTGAACTGCAGTATAATGATCTTTTCAAAAACTCTTCTTAGAAACAAGCATCAAAAACAAAAACCCACTGATATTATCTCTATATTACAAACATTTGTGGGAAAAATGAGTTAGGATGATGCTTAGCTGTGTAATGTGCATGCATAATCATTTAGAACAACTGAGTTAAATCGATGTAAGATAAAATTCCCATGTGAAAGATGTCCTTCTTGTACTACAAGGCTTTAACCCTTTTATCAAGAATAGAAAGTTGAGACAGAGGGAAATCTGTATAAACAACTTAATCCTCAGGCCTAGTAAAGGTATTTGGAACCATTAATAAACATGTTACATTCAATATTGACAAAAGCGAGTTATGGTTCATAAACTTCCCAATCTGTCCATTGCTCATATGACAAACAGTTCACAATTACTTGCTTTCTAGTGTTCACTGGAAGTTAAGGTCACTATGGGTTAAGAATTCTAATTAATATGTGTAACTAGAATTATATGCAAGTATGCAACGAAGGTAAGATGTGCTTGGGGTAAGGAAGGTGTAAAGTGTGAGGATGTTATGTTTTGTTGAGGGAAAAATAAGAGAAACTTTTATCATACTAAGGTGGGAATGCTGGACTGTTCCAAAATGGGAAGAAAAGAAACACAGGACAAAAACTGAATGAATAAGAAAGTTGCAAAAGGTTTGAAAAAGATGAATCTTATGAAAGAAACTTTATGTATGATTGAGCTGGCTAAAATTAGATGAAAATTAGAAGGTTTCCTAAGAAATTGAGCATTAATATCAAAAGTACTCTGATTAAAAATTTACTAAAAATCTGATTATACCATTTGACTTGACAAGAGCTCTCAGAACTCTAAGGAAAAATAAAAAACGATTGGTTCCATGAAACTGCTAACATGCTATCAAGAGGAACAAGAATTGGTTGAATATCAAAGAAATACTTTGATGGGGTTTCATGCAAAGCCATCTAGTACTAAATTTTTAAGATATTCAGTGAGAATGAACTCCATATGATTGGCCCAAGTCAAGTTCCCTCTGAATAAACAGTGCCACACACCTGATTCAGATAAACAAAATTATCTTTTAAGAGAAGGAAAACCCAAAGTAGTCATGGACTCATGGAGGGCCTGGACAAACACTTGTTCCTCCTTGATTCTTTAAGCTTTCATTTCTAAAAGTCTTCCCCTCCACAATTCACCACAGAAAAGGCAAGACAATCCAACTATAGAAGAATACGGTGGGGCGATTGTCCTCAAATTGCTAAAATGTTTTATAATCAGTGATTGGTTTTCCAAACCCACAATTCTGGGAAGACAGCAAAAACTGTAGGTGTTGCATTTCCATCACCTAATGAACCATTTGAACATTTACAGATGGACTTTATTCAGCTGCCACCATCGATGTAGTACCAGTATGTACTTGTACTAGTTTGCATGTATTTTTGGTTTGACAGAAGCTTTCCTATGTAGAAGAGTTGATGCTATAAGGTAGCTAAGAAATTATTAGAAAATGTGTTTCCTTCATGAGACATCTCTGGAAAAATTTCCACTAATATAGGAACAATTTCACTTGGCGAATTACAGGATCTATTGCATTATGCCAGAGTTTATTTCCATCAGGTAAAAGATGCCTTCCATGATCCACATGCCAAGGACAGTCAAACCTCTCAGTCTACAACCTAAAGAGGGGTCTTCTGGAAACAAGATCAGAAAAAGACTGCAAATTACCACATACTGTGATGATTTCCAGAAGGTAAATATGCAGCCTACATGTAAATAGCTACAACTAAGTGCAAAACAGTTCCTTTCCTCATACCCTGACTTGCACCCATTTCCAACAGGAATTAGAGTGGTCATTGCCCCCCATTCCATCATGATTGAGGAATGTAAAAAGAAAAGAGGGAACTGAAGCAATCTAAAATAAATTGGAACTGGTTTATTTTCCCTATTTCAATGTCCTATAAGTTGTCTTGCAGGATGTAAGCTTAGCACATACAGATTTTGAGATCATCTCACCCCAGTTAGACTGGCTATTATTAAAAAGACAGGATAACAGATACTGGTGAGGATGCAGAGAAAGGGGAATCCTCCTACATTGTTGGTGGGACTGTAAACTAGGACAGTCATTATGGAAAACAGTATGGAGGTTTCTCAAACAGCTATAGATAGAGCTACCATATGATCCAGCCATCCCACTCCTGGGGATATATCTAAAGGAATGGAAATCATCATGTCAAAGGGAAACCTGCACTCCCATGTTCATTGCAGCTTTATTTACAATAGCCAAACATATGGAGCCATCCTAAGTGTCCATTGATGAATGACTGGATAAAGAAACCGTGGTATACATACACAGTGGAATACTACTCAGCCATAAAAAAAGAATGAAATTATGCCATTTGCAGCAACATGGATGAGTCTGGAGAAAATTATGTTCCGTGAAATAAGACAGACAATGAAATAGAAATATCACATGTTCTCATTCATGTCTGGCTGCTAGGAAAGAAGGAAGGGAGAGGGAAAGGAAGGAAGGAAGGAAGGAAGGAAGGAAGGAAGGAAGGAAGGAAGGAAGGAAGGAAGGAAGGAAGGAAGGAAGGAAGGAAAG
>NW_007733501.1:94640-104939 GCF_000696425.1 Galeopterus variegatus
TATATATTTACTTATATTAATGCTTTACTCACATTCACGCATGCATGTATATGGTATTTTTATTGTTATTCAGTCCTAAGTGTTCTATTATTTGAATTATAATTTCTTCTTTGACATATGGATTATTTAACTGTATTTTGATATCTTTTGAACAAATGGAGTTTAGCTAATGCTTGTGATTGCTTTCCAACCTAATTACACTGTATTCCCAGGACCAATCTATTACTTTTCTTGATGTTTTTTTGGTTGTTTCAATACACATTTGATTTTTACAGACATTTTGGGTCTGTGTTTGAAAACAATGTACATTCTGTAGATGTTGAATATATATCTTTTAGTTCAAGCTTGTACATTGATTGTGTTGTTCAAATGTTCAATCAAGTCATTAATCGGCTGTCTTTTACCTATCAGGTACTGAGAAAGTTATATTAAAATCTCCCATTATGACTGTGGATGGGTATATTTTTCATGTAGTTATGTAATTCTGACAATTTATGCTTTCAGGTGTGTTTAGTCTGATGTCAATACAACCACAATAGTATTTTTCTGGTAAGAGGGCACTTCAAAAAAGTTCATGGAAAAATAAAATTGAAAGATAATACAAATCCATCCGTGATCTTTTGGAAGTATCCTCATATATCTTTTTTCACATGTTGAGTTTCTACCTTATCACGTACTTTTATGTTAGGTATACTCATCTGGTCATGGATGCTGTGGTGCGCCTCCTCTCTTTCCTTACTTTCTGTAACATGAGTGCTATAGTTGAATATTTGGATGCCTCACTGAATAATCAGGCCATCTTGATGACAGAAGCCTTGTGCTATGGCTGGTGTAGCAGCTGCAGAAGGAACTTCAGCTCCTGCTGACTATGCCGCCACCTTTCTACCCTTTACTATCTACCTTTGGATATAAAGCATTTATTTTGGTTTTCTCCCAGATGCAGCTAATTTTACCTTAACTGATACTCAGACATATGTCCCATATGTCTAAGGATTAATTGAACTCAACCTTGCATAAATGGATTTATTGTCTAGTCACAAGCAGTATCTTTTATGTACATAGAACCCAAGTTTGTGCTTATTTTAATAAAATAATTTTGAAATGTAATATTTCCGTAAGAAATTTTTAGATAAAATATTATGGTACTTCTGAGTGGATACTGTTTACAGTATCATAAAAGTTATCTTTGGGTTAGGATTTCTAGCTGACTGGCTGCCACCAGCACCTCCCATAAGTCTAATAAATCGATGGGTCTACTTATTGTAACAGCAGGTGAGTTCTTCAGAACAGGCAAACACTGCGCTAGTGCCCTTGCAGATTTGGGGCTCCTGCCATATAGCTAGTGTCACTGAATTATGGTAACAGTGGTGACATACCCATTTATAGTTACTTTTTGCTACAAATAGCAATTAAGCTCTTGCTATGTAACAGTCTTCTAGATGTTATATAGACAGCGATAAATAAATAAAGTTCCTTTCTTTTTAGTGCTTACAATCTTTTGAGGGATATAGAAAGTAAATAGACGCATATAAAATAATGTTAGTGAAAAGCAAAAGCAAGAAGAAAAAAACTGGTAAGGAGTTGGAAAATGAGAGGTGCGGCTTATTTTAGGAAAGATCAGGGAAGATCTCACTAAGAAGGTAGAGACGTGAATAAAATGGGGGTGTAAGCCACACTGGAGGAGGTACAATTCAAAAAGAGGGAATAACTAAAGCAAAGTTCTAAAGCAGAGTGAGCAAGACATTTTCAAGGGCCAACAGGAAAGCTAGCACTTGCTGAGACATTAAGAGGAAAGTGGCAGGAGATAAAAGTTATAGAGAAGGGAGTTGGGCTGGTTCGTGGAGTGGTCTTCATCGTGTGAAGGTGTTTGGACTTTATTCTAATTGTGATCATTGGCCACTGGGGAAGTTTGAGCACAGGAGGTACAATATCTAGTTTGCATTTTAGAAAAGATCACTCCATTTGCTATGTGGTGAAGGGATTAGGAAGATCAAGAGTAGAAACAGGACTCAGGACCAGAAGTGGGGTATTGACTCTAGTCAGGTGAGTCAGAGTGGTTAGGACAGGGCAGGAGTGGTAATAAGTGGTCATATTCGCAGGATCGCAATGAGAATACTAAAAGTAATTTGTGAACATAAGGTGATGTTAATGAAATGCAAGCCTTTACAAACAGAAATTGTAGTATTCTACAAGAATTACAAATCAATGGCCTGAGGACGAGATTTAACTTGCAGATGCTTTTTCTTTGTTTCATACAACTATATTTTAATTAATTATTTGCTAACATTTAAAAATCAGGATATTTCACATTAAAAAAAATCTGCATTTGCTGCTTTTTTTTTTCTGAAAGATAAGAACATTTAACAACACTTCCATCTACCCTCATGTTCCAAAATTGTTCACCATGGCTGTAATGGAGTATTGTTAGTGACTGTCCCTATGCACAATGCACTACACAGAGCACTTCATTTCTTATTTCTCGTAGACATTTGAGTTTGTGACTACTGACTTAGAGTATTCAGGAGACTACAAGATAAAATCCAAACACAACTCCGTTTCTTACTGCAGTGGTTTTCAGTGGAACACTAGGGATCTGTTGGTTTGAAATTTCACTTCGACTTTTACCTGTTTTACGTACAGGGGTTCTATCTAACATTTAACTTGACATTAAAATGTTTCTTAAAAATATTACTTCTTTCTTAACTGAGCGTATAGTTCAGTAGGTTAGACACTACTATTCATTTCTGAAATTTTCAAGATTTCCACCATATGTTCTATTTCCTTTTCATTGACAATCACTAGCAAACAGAACACATGGGAAATTAGAACTTGGAAAGTACACTCTGTCTGGTAGAGGGGGACCCAAACCAGCATGTTGAGACAAGGAAAGCCTAATTATATTTTTAAATCAAGATTTAAACTTCAAGAAATAAGCTCTGTGGTCAGAAGACCATAACTGATGGGAAAGGCCAGGAGTCCAGGGAGAGAAGATATAGCCTCATTTATTATTTGGCAGGAAAAACTCCTCTGGCCATGAACAGTTCCAGGGGATGATGTGCTGCACAGCCAGACTGTTCAGCCTGAGCAACACTGGGGACTGTAAATGTTCCTGGCTGACAGTGCACCTTCAGGGAACCACTTGGGCAAAACACTGTTGCTAGGATTTTAAGTATCTTGGAAGACAACAAAAAGCTTCTTATTTTCCATTTGCAAACAATTAATTATTTGCTAACATTTAAAAATCAGGATATTTCACATTAAAAAAATCTGCATTTGCTGCTTTTTTTTTTCTGAAAGATAAGAACATTTAACAACACTTCCATCTACCCTCATGTTCCAAAATTGTTCACCATGGCTGTAATGGAGTATTGTTAGGGACTGTCCCTATGCACAATGCACTACACAGAGCACTTCATTTCTTATTTCTCGTAGACATTTGAGCTTGTGACTACTGACCTAGAGTGTACAGGAGAGTACAAAATAAAATCCAAACACAACTCTGTTTCTTACTGCAGTGGTTTTCAGTGGAACACTAGGGATCTGTTGATTTGAAATTTCACTTCCACTTTTACCTGTTTTATGTACAAGGGTTCTATCTAACATTTAACTTGACATTAAAATGTTTCTTAAAAATATTACTTCTTTCTTAACTGATCGTATTGCTCAGTAGGTTAGACACTACTATTCATTTTAGAAATTTTCAAGATTTCCACCATGTTTTCTATTTCCTTTTCATTGACAATCACTAGAAAACAGAACACATGGGAAATTAGAACTTGGAAAGTACACTCTGTCTGGTAGAGGGGGACCCAAACCAGCATGTTGAGACAAGGAAAGCCTAATTATATTTTTAAATCAAGATTTAAACTTCAAGAAATAAGCTCTGTGGTCAGAAGACCATAACTGATGGGAAAGGCCAGGAGTCCAGGGAGAGAAGATATAGCCTCATTTATTATTTGGCAGGAAAAACTCCTCTGGCCATGAACAGTTCCAGGGGATGATGTGCTGCACAGCCAGACTGTTCAGCCTGAGCAACACTGGGGACTGTAAATGTTCCTGGCTGACAGTGCACCTTCAGGGAACCACTTGGGCAAAACACTGTTGCTAGGATTTTAAGTATCTTGGAAGACAACAAAAAGCTTCTTATTTTCCATTTGCAAACACTGTCAAGATGGGGCACAGAGAACTTGGTAGGTCTCTGCAGTCTAATTTCTTTCTAAGAAATGACAAAGTGAACATGCCACCTGTGACATCATTACTTAAGTGGAACACCCGGGAGGGTTTTGTTATCTCCATGAGGGTGTGCTCTAAAAAAGTTCACAGTTGCAACAACAGCAAACCCCTCCTGTGTCAAACTTCCTAATATCCTTTATTAAAATTTTTGACAATATCATCTACAAATATATGCGAACCTTTTAAAGAGCCATTAACGTGAAAGCATAAAATGTGACATTTAAAGTGACACCCAAATAAGTATTTTCTGGGGAATTAAAAGTCTTATTTTTGGCAGGGTAGGGCATTCTTTATTGAGAGATGAATACGAATATAATGACTTTTAAAATCATTTTTCTTTCTGATCCTGTGGAAATTTCTGACCCTTCTATTGCAACCAAATACAAAAAGAAAGAGGCTATTTTAAATGATGAACCATGGAAACTACGAGGATTTTCTCTTTGCTAACTACCCCTTTATCAGTCGGACACAGACAATCTCACAGAGTGATGTAATCAGCCTTTAAAACAGATGCTGAGGAAATTCATTGAAAGAGAGCAAAAAGATTGGGATGAATGATTACCCATCTCTGGCTTCCTACAGGGAAGTTTCCAATACATCTATAGATTATTTATTATTTGTACAGTTGCATGGGAGATTATTCCACATGAAATCATTTGGCAGGTAAAAAGGAAATAGCTCAATAAACATCAAGAGGGCATCTACTTGCTAAAAATGAACAGAGACTACACAAAAGGCCTCCTGGGATTCAACCATTAGTTATCCTGTGATGCCAATGCCTGAGGACAAATACAATGTGAGTATAATTATGTTCAAATTATGCGCCCCAAACCCTGAAGTAATTGCTTTGGAGAAAAACTGTCTACTGGGGTACAATTCAACTTGGAGTTCTGAAATGGTGCATCATTTCACTGTATTGTTTTTTCTAGCTCGTTAGAAAAGTCAGGCACTGGCTCTGTACTGATACAGGAAACAAATGCATGTACACACGCACATGCAGGTTGACAAGCCCATCACCAGAGCCAGCATTTGGTGCTGCACTTAGCTTCAGTCCCTTACGTGGTTGTGCTGTGCTTCACCGGTGATCTGGAAATGTTCTTATTGTCTCTCTTACTTGTGTGACATAATCTCCCCTCCTTTTCTGGCTCTTTTATATATTTTTTTTGCTGTTTATGATTTTTGTTTTAATGATAGGTGATCTGCCATCTAAATAGAAATGCTTGCAGCTCTTTTAAGCACAGTTGTGCCATTTTACCTGTTTTGGTTACACAAATATTCTCAGGTGAAAACTGGTAAGATTTTTCATGACTGTTTAAAAGCATTGGCTCTTCTGAGCTTATGAGCCCCAAATTTTATTTTTATTCATTTCTATTTCCTGCCTGCAAATGGAGAAAAATTTGCGTGGCCAGAACTGAGAAAGACATTACAACCTGCTAAAACCCATTATTAGAAAAATATCCTTAAATGTGAAAATTAAACAATGATATGTCATTGTTGCCTTATGGTGAATTTGAATGCTTTTTTCAGATGTTTGTTAGCTGTGTGTATTGCATTAGTAAATTTTCTGTTATATTCATTAATGGCAAATTGGCATATGGCAATATTACACCACCAAAGGCAAACAATGGCTAAGTGAAAACTAATTTTATTCTTAAAAAATAGCAATTAGAAACATATTGTTTTCCTTCCATATTTTTCTAAGTCCTTTCATCATGTTGCATTGAATGCAGAATCAGGCTGCAAGTATTAGTTTATCCTTTGTACTTTATTTAAAAGTGGAAGCATTTAATGAAAACTATACAGCAGTTGATTATTAGGCATATCACTTCTGAAGAAGACTTCAAAATGTTAACATAGCAACCTTAAATATAAACTGGCAGAACTCACTGCCATACATTGATTATATAATATGTTATAGAATGTGCTTTACTTTCAAATGGAACTTTCTGAAAACTTAGGGTGCCTGTTGGTAGCAAGTAAGTTCACAAAATTAAAGAAAAAATCTTATTTTTTATGATTACAAAATTCTATTCTATCAAAAATAAATTTGGAAGATCAAAATGGAAAAAAGGAATTAAAAAAGAACAATACAGAGAAAATGTAAACATTTAAATTTCTGTTTTATTTTAATACTTGCACAATATTAATTTGTATATATATAGAAAAGTTCATTTCATCTTTTTTCCCTATTGATGGCATTTTCATTGATTTTTAGTTTTATCCTAATATGGATAACAATATAATGAACATCCCTGTATGTAAATGTTTTTACTCCCTGATTACATTCTCAGAAGAGATTGTTAGACATGGNTGGCCTGAGGACGAGATTTAACTTGCAGATGCTTTTTCTTTGTTTCATACAACTATATTTTAATTAATTATTTGCTAACATTTAAAAATCAGGATATTTCACATTAAAAAAATCTGCATTTGCTGCTTTTTTTTTTCTGAAAGATAAGAACATTTAACAACACTTCCATCTACCCTCATGTTCCAAAATTGTTCACCATGGCTGTAATGGAGTATTGTTAGGGACTGTCCCTATGCACAATGCACTACACAGAGCACTTCATTTCTTATTTCTCGTAGACATTTGAGCTTGTGACTACTGACCTAGAGTGTACAGGAGAGTACAAAATAAAATCCAAACACAACTCTGTTTCTTACTGCAGTGGTTTTCAGTGGAACACTAGGGATCTGTTGATTTGAAATTTCACTTCCACTTTTACCTGTTTTATGTACAAGGGTTCTATCTAACATTTAACTTGACATTAAAATGTTTCTTAAAAATATTACTTCTTTCTTAACTGATCGTATTGCTCAGTAGGTTAGACACTACTATTCATTTTAGAAATTTTCAAGATTTCCACCATGTTTTCTATTTCCTTTTCATTGACAATCACTAGAAAACAGAACACATGGGAAATTAGAACTTGGAAAGTACACTCTGTCTGGTAGAGGGGGACCCAAACCAGCATGTTGAGACAAGGAAAGCCTAATTATATTTTTAAATCAAGATTTAAACTTCAAGAAATAAGCTCTGTGGTCAGAAGACCATAACTGATGGGAAAGGCCAGGAGTCCAGGGAGAGAAGATATAGCCTCATTTATTATTTGGCAGGAAAAACTCCTCTGGCCATGAACAGTTCCAGGGGATGATGTGCTGCACAGCCAGACTGTTCAGCCTGAGCAACACTGGGGACTGTAAATGTTCCTGGCTGACAGTGCACCTTCAGGGAACCACTTGGGCAAAACACTGTTGCTAGGATTTTAAGTATCTTGGAAGACAACAAAAAGCTTCTTATTTTCCATTTGCAAACACTGTCAAGATGGGGCACAGAGAACTTGGTAGGTCTCTGCAGTCTAATTTCTTTCTAAGAAATGACAAAGTGAACATGCCACCTGTGACATCATTACTTAAGTGGAACACCCGGGAGGGTTTTGTTATCTCCATGAGGGTGTGCTCTAAAAAAGTTCACAGTTGCAACAACAGCAAACCCCTCCTGTGTCAAACTTCCTAATATCCTTTATTAAAATTTTTGACAATATCATCTACAAATATATGCGAACCTTTTAAAGAGCCATTAACGTGAAAGCATAAAATGTGACATTTAAAGTGACACCCAAATAAGTATTTTCTGGGGAATTAAAAGTCTTATTTTTGGCAGGGTAGGGCATTCTTTATTGAGAGATGAATACGAATATAATGACTTTTAAAATCATTTTTCTTTCTGATCCTGTGGAAATTTCTGACCCTTCTATTGCAACCAAATACAAAAAGAAAGAGGCTATTTTAAATGATGAACCATGGAAACTACGAGGATTTTCTCTTTGCTAACTACCCCTTTATCAGTCGGACACAGACAATCTCACAGAGTGATGTAATCAGCCTTTAAAACAGATGCTGAGGAAATTCATTGAAAGAGAGCAAAAAGATTGGGATGAATGATTACCCATCTCTGGCTTCCTACAGGGAAGTTTCCAATACATCTATAGATTATTTATTATTTGTACAGTTGCATGGGAGATTATTCCACATGAAATCATTTGGCAGGTAAAAAGGAAATAGCTCAATAAACATCAAGAGGGCATCTACTTGCTAAAAATGAACAGAGACTACACAAAAGGCCTCCTGGGATTCAACCATTAGTTATCCTGTGATGCCAATGCCTGAGGACAAATACAATGTGAGTATAATTATGTTCAAATTATGCGCCCCAAACCCTGAAGTAATTGCTTTGGAGAAAAACTGTCTACTGGGGTACAATTCAACTTGGAGTTCTGAAATGGTGCATCATTTCACTGTATTGTTTTTTCTAGCTCGTTAGAAAAGTCAGGCACTGGCTCTGTACTGATACAGGAAACAAATGCATGTACACATGCACATGCAGGTTGACAAGCCCATCACCAGAGCCAGCATTTGGTGCTGCACTTAGCTTCAGTCCCTTACGTGGTTGTGCTGTGCTTCACCGGTGATCTGGAAATGTTCTTATTGTCTCTCTTACTTGTGTGACATAATCTCCCCTCCTTTTCTGGCTCTTTTATATATTTTTTTTGCTGTTTATGATTTTTGTTTTAATGATAGGTGATCTGCCATCTAAATAGAAATGCTTGCAGCTCTTTTAAGCACAGTTGTGCCATTTTACCTGTTTTGGTTACACAAATATTCTCAGGTGAAAACTGGTAAGATTTTTCATGACTGTTTAAAAGCATTGGCTCTTCTGAGCTTATGAGCCCCAAATTTTATTTTTATTCATTTCTATTTCCTGCCTGCAAATGGAGAAAAATTTGCGTGGCCAGAACTGAGAAAGACATTACAACCTGCTAAAACCCATTATTAGAAAAATATCCTTAAATGTGAAAATTAAACAATGATATGTCATTGTTGCCTTATGGTGAATTTGAATGCTTTTTTCAGATGTTTGTTAGCTGTGTGTATTGCATTAGTAAATTTTCTGTTATATTCATTAATGGCAAATTGGCATATGGCAATATTACACCACCAAAGGCAAACAATGGCTAAGTGAAAACTAATTTTATTCTTAAAAAATAGCAATTAGAAACATATTGTTTTCCTTCCATATTTTTCTAAGTCCTTTCATCATGTTGCATTGAATGCAGAATCAGGCTGCAAGTATTAGTTTATCCTTTGTACTTTATTTAAAAGTGGAAGCATTTAATGAAAACTATACAGCAGTTGATTATTAGGCATATCACTTCTGAAGAAGACTTCAAAATGTTAACATAGCAACCTTAAATATAAACTGGCAGAACTCACTGCCATACATTGATTATATAATATGTTATAGAATGTGCTTTACTTTCAAATGGAACTTTCTGAAAACTTAGGGTGCCTGTTGGTAGCAAGTAAGTTCACAAAATTAAAGAAAAAATCTTATTTTTTATGATTACAAAATTCTATTCTATCAAAAATAAATTTGGAAGATCAAAATGGAAAAAAGGAATTAAAAAAGAACAATACAGAGAAAATGTAAACATTTAAATTTCTGTTTTATTTGAATACTTGCACAATATTAATTTGTATATATATAGAAAAGTTCATTTCATCTTTTTTCCCTATTGATGGCATTTTCATTGATTTTTAGTTTTATCCTAATATGGATAACAATATAATGAACATCCCTGTATGTAAATGTTTTTACTCCCTGATTACATTCTCAGAAGAGATTGTTAGACATGGGTCAGAGATTGTGAACACTTTCAGTACTCATTAACATTTGAAAATCTGTATTCCACAGAGTCGTACAAACTTCCAGCAGTACCTCTGGAGCATATTGTACCATACCCCGTTCCAACGTGACAACTAAAAATGATACACTCTTGTTGTCTTAAAGTTTATTTCATTTTATAATATATCTGAATTTGTTAATTTTATTAGCCATTTGTAGTTTGTTGGTGAATTGCTTGTTTTATACCTTAATGGACATTTGGTTTTCTATGAGGAATATCCCCTCCCTTAGTCCATAAATATTCTGTGGCTTAATCACAGTCAACCACGCCTACTCCCACTCCCAACCCTCATACCCCCCCCCCCCCCCAAAAAACC
>NW_007733501.1:106333-107687 GCF_000696425.1 Galeopterus variegatus
AAAATTAACATATACATACTGTAAAGAAGTATGGTCTCCCCCATTCTATTAGTGGAAACTCTAAAGATTATAGAGGCTTGGATCAGCCTATGACCATCTTGCTGACATTGCAATGCCGTGTTGAAAAAGGGCGTCTGATAATGAAGCCAAGCAGAGGCAATAAGATTAAAAGGTGGAGGGAATAAAAACATTTTTCGTAAATTTGTTAGTACCCTTGGAACTAACTCTGCTTTAATCCTGATATACCACTTAGATTTTTTTCCAATAACAAGTGCTAATAAACAATTTTGGTTTTGCTCATCTAGATTGAGGCTGTTTCTGTAATATACAATGAAAATTTTTTACTATTGCAATCTTTTCTAATTTTCTAGAATGTGACTTTTTATTTTGATTTGCAAGAACTTTTTAATATTGTGGATATTAATTTACTAACTCTACTACTTATACGAACTATTTTCTTAGTATAATATTTTAATTTCAATTTTTTGCTACTTGGAAATTTTAAAGGTTTATATTAATTAAAAAACAATATTTTCCCTCGTTATTACTTCATATGCTTTTTTTTTTTTTTTTTTTTACGGCATAAGCAGTACATTTGCCTATAAAAATCTGTTAAATGTTTGCTTATGTATTCTTCCAGGCTTCATTCTTTGCTTGTAACTCTATTCTTTGTAATTTATTTTAATGTTTGTTTTAAGTTGAAGCTTTATCATCATATTTTCTTTGTAGATAACCTATAAAATGTATACAATATTTAACTCATAAACATTAAATTATAATGCTTTATCATATATGAAGTTTTTATATGTACTATGATCCATTTCTTGCATTAATTTCTTGGTTTATTCTGGAAGGTCATTTTTTTTTTTCTTTTTGTCTTTTTTACTGACCGGTAACGGGATCACAACCCTCGGTGTTGCGTCTGCACCACGCTCAGCCAGTGAGCGGGAACCGGTCTCCACATGGGATCCGAACCCTTTGTAATTTTGATTTATTTAGGAAAAACTTATATAGCATCACCATGTGCCAGGATTTTTTTAAAGGATCATTACAAATCTTATCATTTAGGTCCCATTACCCTAACTTAACACATGAGAAAACTGAGGTACAGGGAGGGTAACTGCATCACTCAGGGTACCCAGAATGCAAACCTACATAATCTTGCCCCATAATTCATGCTCCTAATTACTGCACTCTGCCTCTTATAACAGATATATTCAAAATCGGGATGCTAGATGACCAGAAAGATATGTATGGAACTACTGATAGCTAAGAAAGATCAACAAATAACAGCCTGGGCCGGCCCGGTGGCGCACTGGATAAGTGCGCCGCTTGGGAAGCGTGGCGGCGCTCC
>NW_007733501.1:109125-109871 GCF_000696425.1 Galeopterus variegatus
AGTCCCAGTCCCGCTCACTCTTTACCAGTTTCTCTCTCTCTCTCATTCTCTCTAATTCTCTATTTTCCTCTCTACTTATTACAAATTCCACAGAATGAGACTATGATTTTCTTACCTTGGGTCCTGGGCCCAATTCTAGACCAACCACTTAGGGCCATTAGGTGGAGCACAATTTACCATAGTGGATAGGTGTAGGAAAGTTAAAGAATTTTGTGAGCTGTGAAGACACCTCTGGGAAGACCCAGAGATGTCTACTTAAGGGGGAAAAAAAAAGCCATTATTTTAAAACAAAAGCCAGAGTAGCTCAAGGTTTCTGGCATCACGCTATGTTTCTTACTTGATGTTGCTTGTCTTTTATTCCAAGTTCTGACTCTTGAGGCATCCAACAACACATGACTGTGTTTTCCAGGAGTAAAAGATAAAACCTATCCTTCTTCCATGCGGAATATCTGGATAAAGACACAGGAAAAGAATGCATGGTCAAATTCCAATATATTTCATCTACATAAAAAATACAGATTTTAGAAATTTCCATCTGAAGGTTTCTCATTATTTTGGCATAACCACAATATCTTCATATGAAACAGGAGAATAACTTTAAAAAGTTAAAATGATGCGTTGCATTAGAACTTCTATTTCTTATTCTTTTACCACTTTCTCCCTCTATCTCATCTTATAAATCAGATTTTAAAACATGGTCCCCTTCACCATATATTTATTTCCCACTGAGTTATGAACTACTCATA
>NW_007733502.1:0-4732 GCF_000696425.1 Galeopterus variegatus
AAAAAAAAAAAAAGAAATTAGGAGAGTAGCTGCAACGTTTACTATGCACTGACAGAATGTATATTCACAAAATAGAAACTGGCTTATTGAACACTTCAGGAAATGCAAGACAGGCTAATAGACAGATTTACTAAAATTTTACTTTTTGCCAATATTTAAAAAAATAATTGAACATATCAAAATTATATTTAGTGCTTATTAGCCCTGCCCAGATTAACAACATTATCTCCCAACAAGTATCTCCACTGTTTTTGATCTCATTCCTCCACCCAAACAAATGCAAGTAGACATCTTCAAATAGCAAATAACTCCACGTGTCCCCACAGTCCCATAGAAATAAAACCAAATTCAAACAGAGGGGAACATAAAGTTAGTTAAACATTATTTTAGGCCCACTGCCTAATTTCCTTTTTGTGATGGGCTGGTGTTTATTTTCATGGCTGATATATTGTTCAATTCTCTTTTGGATCCACAAGAATAATTTCTAGATGGTAGGGTACATGTAAATTCCGAGGGAACTCTCTGAGCCCATTTTATTCAGGGTCATCCTATCTGTCTATTCTCTCAACGTAATACTCACATCTCAAAAGTCACTGATCAGCTTTTTTTCCATTCTCTAAAGTTTATTGATTTTCAAGAATATCTTTTTAGAGAAAGGATATTTTGAAAACTTTAGGACAGTAACTAAAATACCCTAGACAGGAAGAAAATACCCCAGACAGGAAGAATGTCTGTCCAAGACTATTAACTGGGCATGGTCTGCCTGGAATTCACAAACCACACCAAACAAAGATGATATTACAGGAGATAAGGTATGTTTGACAAATAGCCCAGGAATGACCACTTGGTAAAAACAAGAGCAAGAAGAGTTGTCAAGAAGAATCCCAGGCATTTAGTAAGTATGTCCCAATTTGGTTCTTTCTAAATGAACAGGATGTTTTTTTGTCTCATGTCTGCTGAATCTGCAAGGCAGTATTCTTCAGCAATTTTATAACAAATATGTTTTGATGGGTCAGTGTAGACACCACCCAAATGTCTAATCTGCTCGACCTGGGATCTAGACTATACAAAGGAGAAAGTGCAGCTTATGAGGTGCTACAGTTAAGAATTTTTGCTTTTTCTTATCAGTATACATCAGGGTTTCTCACACTTGGCACTGTTAACATTTCAGGCTGGAAAATTCCCTGTCAGGGGTGGGGGCTGTCTTGTGCACTGAAGGATCTTTAACAGCATCCCTGGCCTCTACCCACTAGATGCCGGTAGCAACCCCAGTTGTGACAAACCACAGATATCTCCAGACACTGCCAGATGCCTTCTGGAGGGGGAAGGGAGACAAACTAACCTCAATTGAGAATCACTGGGATAGACTAAAACCTCATTGCTCAGTCTGTTATTTTTATTATTTATGTTAAAAGTGGGAAGTTTATCCTTTTGCTTTGCTTTGAAAAGGGCTCTGGGTCACAGGCAGTTCTTTCTTAGCAGTTCTATGTACATAGAAGAGGGGGTTGGAGATGGCTACAGTCACTTCCAGCTATGGGCTGCTGGGTTCTGGGGGTCTAGTCTAGCTTTTGCCCATAGTCAACTGAGAGACTGGAGGGGAGGCAACTTATGCTCTGTCATCCAGAAAGTCAGAAGCACAGCACAACCACCAGACCTTTTCCAAGGGTTTTTCCTGTAATTTACCATATTTCCTACAATTATAAGACATTTAACTCATGTGAGAAATTAGGTTAAAGTTGAGACTTTTCCGTCTTGCAAGATCAGATGAAATACTGACCTTGAAGTGAACCTTTTCAGATGTAGAAAAGAATAGCAAAGAGGCACCACTCAATCTGTGACAGAAACTCTGGGTTTCTTCTAGAGCCCTGGGGAGCAGATGCTGCAGGAGAGCTGGGTTTCCAGCCATGCACCACAGACCCTTGGATTTATCTAATAATAGTTGCTTTAGCACATTTAAAATAGGACAATTTCTAAAGCGTTGATTGCCACAAAACTTTTTGGGAATCTTCCCATTGCATGAAGTGAGATATTCTTGTGTTAACTAACTTTGTGTTAGGTTTATGAGCACATCAGAAACAATGTGATGTTTTGACACCTCCCCGTTCAAAACCCTCCTGTGGCTCCCCATTGCCGACTGCATTGATTGCCACAAAACTTTTTGGGAATCTTCCCATTGCATGAAGTGAGATATTCTTGTGTTTAACTAACTTTGTGTTAGGTTTATGAGCACATCAGAATCAATGTGATGTTTTGACACCTCCCCGTTCAAAACCCTCCTGTGGCTCCCCATTGCCGACTGCAGGGTTTCTCAACCTCGGCACTAGTGACATCTGGGGCCAGATAACTCTCTGTTATGGGGACCCATCCTGGGCACTGTAGGATGGTTAGCAGTGTCCCCGGCCTCTACTGGATGCCATTAACACAGTCCAGGCATGAGAACCAAAACTTCTCCAGACATTACCAACTGTCCCTAGGGGGGCAAAATCCCCCTTGTTGAGAGTCACTCAGTGAAGGAAGAGTTCGCATTGGTCTATCATCACTGTTTCTCTCTCACCTGGTACATAATCAGTTCTCAATTCACATTTGTGAGTAAAGGAAAGAATGGCTAAATTGCTTCCTTTTTTTAGAATTTGCAAAAATACTCAACTGATAGGTACTGTGATCATGGGTACCTCCCTCCCTCAAACAAAGCACAAAAGGCATATTTCTTTGGATTCAAAATGCCAGAATCAGGCATTTGGACATTTAGAACAGTCCCTTTGAATGATGTGTTCTTTGGCCTAAACAAACTCAATTTAAAATTAATAACAGCTAAGCACTTGATGCGGGTCAGAATCTTCAGCAGATGACATATTTATGAAGAAGCGTGGCCAAGCCACTCTCCTGGTGTGTGGCCTCAGCAAGGTGTCACAGCAGGGTTTGTGTCAAAGCCCATTCTCTTCCACAGGGTTCTGCTGGTTTGTAAAGAATGTACAATGACATTGTCCTAATATTTACACAGAGAGATGCCAAGAAAGGAAAAGACAAGCTTTATGTCCGACTCTGGCAGGCAGAGAAGACACCCACCTCCGTGAGAACCTTGTCCAAAAATTATTTCCCCACTTGCCAGAAATCCCCACCTTGGATGCAGTTCCTTTGGATAAAGGCATCAATCATCTCCAGAGGACCCATTTAAAACATGACTACTAGATTCATTTAGCTGTCATTTTCATGAACACTTTAAAAATAGAGCATGTACTATCTGTGCAGCAATAGTAAATGTTGGTGAATCACAGAGACCTCAGAAAGGGCCTTTGAGCAACTTACTAGGTTGATTTCTTGAGAATCAGGTGATATTTCAGATTAACCACAACGTGTACCTAGCCACAGAATGCAAAGCCTGGAGGAATTCAGTGCACAGGGAGAAGCTAAAATTGAGAGATTCAGGCTGGCAGGTCTTAGCTGGCTGGTTCAATGGAGTCACTTGACTTGTCAGGAGCAGTGTGAGCAGGAGAAACGGTCCAGGGTCCAGGGTGGAAGCTTTCCCACAGACAAACTCCACTTGCTTCTCAATTTTGCTAAGGACTAGTCCTGGCTTCAAAATGGCACAACAGTGCTGGGTACCCTTGATAAAGACTAGCCTGAAAGAAAAGACCTCTTATAACCAGACAGATAAAAAAACGAAAACAAATAAACAAAAAACTAAGCTGTGCTACAGAATGCCCAGGCTTGCAGTTATTAATATGAATAATATCTGGGCTCAGAGTAGCTTCATGATTTACTTCAAGCAGAACCCAATAGAAAGAGAATGGACTTTGATATAAAGGAGAATCCTTCAAAATGAGGAAGAAAGGATCATAAGTGACATCTTCAGAGCACCTCCCAGGAGAATTCCTTTCTGTTACACATCACCTGGGCACTGTCCATCCCCCAGGCATGCTGCAGCCCCATCCAGGGGTTTACAGGTGTGAGTTCCATGGCCAGTGTTACCGGAGCAGGGCAGACACCTGCCCCAAGTCAGGCCATTCTCATTTTTTCTCTGGGAATTTGGAATTGGGAGGGAGGAAGAGAGAAACCGGCCCAGGTATAGTCCCAGTGTCTGTTTTCTGCCCTGCCTGAGTTCTGAGTAGTCCCTGGGGGCTCTGGGAAACCCTCCTGTACAATAATAGTATCTTAGTTAGCTTAAGGAAGTTTCCAGGGGGTTATTACTTGAAAATAAGGAGTTTCTAGTAATTATAATGGTGGAGCCAGGCTACAGTGAGAGACAGATAAAAATGACTCTTCTTCATAGCACTTTGGGAACAGAACCACATTTCCTTTATAGATCCCAGTATTTCCAAACCAATTTATTCCAGTCTTGTTTTGAATTTCTCACTTTATATTCAAGGTGACGAGTTTTGACTTTTTTTCTTTTTTGAGTTGTTCCTTCTAGACTTTGTTTCTGCCCAAATAGCCTTTCTGATTATTAAACAAACAAAATAAAACCCAAAACCATTTCTGAAGCCGACTCTGCCTGTGCTGAAGTGCAGGCCCAGCACTCATTGTGTCTGCTCCTCAGATGTGCAGAAATGGGATTGGGGTGGACAGGAGAGGGCGACGGCCACTGCAAGCCCCACAAGAGCACAGGCAGACAAAATATTGGGGGCAATGGGCTATCCTGTTAGTATGATGGGGAGGGGGATGGAAAGGGGCAAGGGAGGGGCATGGGGAGGGCTATGGGAGGGGGTGGGAGGGATATGGGAGGGGGTGGGAG
>NW_007733502.1:5698-36069 GCF_000696425.1 Galeopterus variegatus
GGGAAAGGGGCAAGGGGGGGGCAGGGGGAGGGCTATGGGAGGGGGTGGGAGGGATATGGGAGGGGGTGGGAAGGGAATGGGAGAGGTATGGGGAGGGGCACGGAGGAGGGCTGTGCAGGAGGGGGATGGGAGGGGCTGGCTCCAGTGCCCAGCTGTCATGCCCAGCTCCACAATCTGGCCCACCCAGCTGATTATCTAAATGTGAAGGGAGCCCCCCTCTCTTCCCCTGGTCTCTTTGCTGTAGCTTGTTCATTCTTGGCTCATTTCTAACTCCAAGTTTCCACTCATGTCATCTGCATCACCCAGAATGCTCCCCTTTCTTCTGTAATAACTTACGTTGATCTATTTATTTATTTGAGGTTCGTCTGACTTCCCACCTTCTCCATGAGCCATCCTGATTGAGGGTGAAAGAACAACTACGCTGCTTCCTACATGGGATGCCCAGCACCAGGAAGCCCCTCCTCCTTGAATTCTCATAGAAACTGACTCCTGGTACATATAACTGGCCAGCGACCTCTGCAGTTGCACAGGGCCCCATGCTGTACTTAGAAGGGCCCTGAGCTGCGTTTAATGCTCTGCAGTCATTGTCTTGAAATTCTAAATAATTTTTAACAAGGGGCATCACATTTTTTTTTTCCTTTTTGTCTTTTTTCATGTCCGGCAACGGATCGCAACCCTCAGTGTCGCACCCGTACAGGAACGGGACCGGCAACGGGATCGCAAACCTCGGTGCTGCGCCCATACCTCGCTCAGCCAGTGAGCGGGAACTGGTCTGTATGTGGGATCCAAACCCTCAGCGGGAGCGCCACTGCGCTCCCAAGCGGCGCACTGTAGCAGTGCGCCACCGGGCCGGCCCGGGGCATCACATTTTCATTTTGCATTTGCTCCACAAATTATGTAGCTGGTCCTGCATAACCATATACATTAATGTGAAAAAATTGCTATATCATAAATTTATTTATAAAGTAGATACATACTCTGAATATGAGTCAGCCACAAAAAACAGATACTTCGGACTTACTACTAAACATGGAAGATCACCAGCTATTTTAAAGATTTTTGGTGTCCTTACCATACCTCTTTCATGAGGAAATGCTTGGTAAAGACAGGACACCAAGAATGACTAAATTTCATCACTTTCTACCAGAGCAATGAAGCATTAATAAAAAAAAAACAATGATAACTTTTCTTAAAAGAAGTTAAATTAGTAGCCACCGAAATTAGCTGTGGTGCCTGGACCAAGGGAGTGATACTTAATAGCAATAAGATCATATCTAAAGACTTTTTTGTGTGGACATGAAAACCTTTAATAAAACTGTAATTTTTAACTCACAGCACTGACAATGTATCATTTAGGGTGAAGTTAGAGATCCTGCCTATTGAGGGCTCTTGAAAATATCAAAGTCCTTGCAATGGGTTACATTGTATCCCCCCCCCCAAAAAAGGATATGTTTAACTCCTAATCCCTGGTGACTGTGCTTGTGACCTTATTTAGAAACAGGGTCTTTGAAGATATAATTAAGATGAAGTCATATTGGATTAGGATGAGTCCTAAATCTGATGACTGGGGATTTTATAAGAAGACACACAGAGAAAAAGGTGATAGGAAGATGGAGGCAGATACTGGACTGAGGTGTTTATAAGCCAAAGAGCTCCAAAAATTGCCAGCGCCAACCAGAAGGTAGGAGAAAGACATGGGACAGTTTCTCTTTCAGATACTTCCAAAAGAACCATCCATGCCCACACCTTGATTTATGACTTCTTCAAAACTGTGAGAGAATAAATTTTTGTTGTTTTAAGCCACCAAGTTTGTGGTCATTTGTTATTACAGCCTTAGGAAACTAAGAAAGCCCTCATACATATAAGGTACTTTTTAAAAAGCTGGGGGGGGGGGAGGATTTTTGAAGTCTACATCTAAATAATCTAAATCACTCATCTACTTTTTTAAACAAATGAGGAATATAAATCAGCATTGGCTACATGATAAAATACATTCAAAGAAATAACATTTATCATAAGGCTTTATTTTATTTTCTATTCCATCTAGTTAATGAGAGAGGAAAAAAGGAGATGGTAGGGAAAAGAAAGAAGGGCAGGAGGTAGTGAAGGCAGAAAATAAGAAATTCAGACAGCTACACACAAAGAGAAATGAGAGACACACAGAGATGAACAATGAAATAATATAGAAGCTAACATCAAATGAATACTTACTAGGTGCCAGAGACCATGATAAGTGATTTACATGTATTCTTTAAACCTCACAACACTCCCATTTTACAGATGAGAAAATCGAGGCACAAAGAGCTAAGCTCTTTGCCAAAGGTCATGTCATGGCTGGGAACACGAAGCCAGCTACAGGTACCTCATCACTGTGCTAAGTGTGGGAAGAAAGGACAGTAATCCAGACTGTTGGGACTCTGGGGGTTCACTGGCTTGAAGATTTTTAGAGCTCAGCCACAAGGTGTTATTATGTGGTGAGGCATTAAGCTCTCCTGGCAGATTCAAATTTCAGGTAAGAGGCCTCTAGGTTGAGAGGGCAGACTGGGCCTAGCAAGGCCTATTTGCTGATAAGCATGAAAATTTGATTATTCGTTCTTTTTACTGAACACTTACTCTATGCCATGCATATAATACCTGCAAACAATAACTTGAATGACAAATCATGGAAGTTTCAGAATAAAGCCTATTAGAAGTCAACATTAATAAAAGCTAATATAAAATTAATGTATAAAACACAAATTCCAAACAGCAGCAGGGGCCTTTGATAAGAGTTTTTTTTCTTCATTTAGTTCAGTGGCTTGTTACTAAAAACTTGCTGCTATATTTATAGCATGGACCTGCTTTTAGAATATTCTTCCAAAGACCATGCAACGTTTCCACTTACAGTGAGTTGGGGGTGAGGAGAGGGCTGATTGAGGGTGGAAGGGCAAGGGATGACAGAGGGAATGCCCCTCCCACTCCAGCCACTTGTTCTTAAGGACAGTGGCACGAACAGTACCATTGAAAGCCTCAATCAACTGTCACAGCTACTCCAGGGCCTGCTGTGCCTCAAAGACATCTATTTAGAACACGGAAGGGAAACACTCCGCTGGCTTGTGAATTCCTCTCGAACAACTTGTCTATTCTCTGCCTTTTCTTCTTTCAAAAGCTATAAGTTGGAAGAGGTCACACTGAATAGATATTGAGTTTTTAAGCAAACATTTAAAAAGCTGCTGCTGTTTTTCAGTGACAAATATTTAATATATTATATTAGCAACAGTACTATTTAATAAATAAGATTCAACTTTTTGTTTTAAAATGTCTTAAGATTAATTTCCCACTCAGAAATCTAAGATTAAAAAGACTGAAATTAGTTTTGAAATTATCAATCAATGAAATATACTTGTGTGTTTTTAGCACAGATTTGGACACAATATATACACAGAGAAACTATCCCATACAGACATATCACAGCAGGGCATAAGTCCAATTGCATCTTAAAGCCAAAAGAATTGGAATTTTCAAGAGGAAGGAAAAGAATCTACAAGTCCATGAAGGTCCATCCTCTCATCCATGATAGTTTATCCACAGAATGCAAAAAATCAGGGATTTCTGCCAAAAGACAGAAAGACACTTTAAGGTAAAAAATTTAATGAGGGGAAAAAATAGAAAACAGCAAAAGGAAAAAACATAAAGACTTTTTATGCTCCAAATTAGACCTGTCACTATTCAGTGATGGGAGAAATATCAGGAGCTTTGGTATAGAAGAGGACCTATATAATGCAATTCTTCACCCTGATGCTAAATATCTAGGGCTGAATAATTCCATTCCTCAGTTCCAATATAGTATGCAAATGCCTGAGCTTTCTAAAAACAGAAGTAGGGAAAAAGACCAAACTAATACAAATGTGTATTTAATAGATGCACATTTGTCCTTATGAAGAATTGGAAAGCAACAAAATAAAATCCCTTGTCACCTCTGACAAAGGGTTATCTATTTCCAAAAGCATTTGGGCTTCTGGCCCTAAAGAAAACAAAAGTTTGAAAAAAAGAAAACAATTCACATCTTGCTTCTCCTGCCTTTTTTTTTTTTTTTTTTTTTTTTTCCTGGATCCTTCCTGGCCCTAAAGAAAACAAAAGTTTGAAAAAAAGAAAACAATTCACATCTTGCTTCTCCTGCCTTTTTTTTTTTTTTTTTTTTTTTCATCCTGGATCCTTCATCTTCACTTTCTCCAACTTCTAAATTGTGCTGGGGTAAAACTTCTGACTCTATCCTGCTGCTCCTCCCCCGAACAGCATCTCAAGCTGGGTCATTTGGCATCAGAATCCCCACCCAGCCCTTCTTGGAAAACACATTAGGGCCAAGGACACGGGCCGTAATTTTCTGATCACAGTTACTACAAATCCCAGTGTGTAATGAAGATAGCAGTCTTTCCAGGTTATAAATACACATGGGAAAATCCACTTAAACGCCCACCAGATTTCCAGATTTTTTTGTTTGGTCTGGTGAGCAGGATCAACAAGCTTAGAAAGGCTGCAGGGGTGCCCCCCTGCACCCGGAGCCCAAACAAAGCTACTGGATGGTATCTCTTGTCATTTGCTTTCACAGCTGTCTACACAGAAATGGAAGGAGTTAGCATCACTGGAAACAAAAGACAAAACAAAATGTGAAACGGGCAACTGTTTTCACTTGCTCGGGGACAGCAATGTTCTTTACTGCTACTCAGAGTGGAAAAGTACTGCCAGACTTTCACCAGAACACCTATAAATGCGACAGATTGGGCATGCTCTGTGTTCCTTTCATTGGACATGGGAATACGACAAGGAAATGGGCCCAAATCTCCAGAACGAAATCAACATACAGATAGGGATTCCGGGAACAAGCATCAAGCAAAGTGCTTTCTGAAGTCTCCAGTTTGATTTCATACAAAGCAACCACGTTAAGTGAGTAGCTAAATATGGAAAGCAAAGGAATTTGCTCCCTTGTGATTTTACAGTAAGAGGCCAGATAGAAACTATAAATGGTTCCTCCTCACCTGCCCTTATATAACAGAAGAATGCAGAGGCTTACCTTGAAGTTGTGTGTCTTCTCATAGTTGAAGTGGTTGTCGTGTGTGAGCGCGGCCCTTCGAACCAGGGAGGAGATCTGCGAACAGGCAAAGAGCTTGAGAGGGGGCCAGAGAAAGCCAAAGCCGCCTCTGACACCCACCTTCACCCCCAGTGCCACGGCCAGCAGCTCTTGGCGCTTCCTGCCTTGCTTTGACTTGCGAACCACAGCACACTTTTTCTCATTTTCCAGCCACAGTTCGTCGGAGAACATTGTGCCTGGATTCCAGATCTTTCTATTTTCCCCTGTGGAGCCTGGGAAGCTCCGTGCTGTCAGGTTTTTGAACCGCAGCTAATGTTAGGCAGAGGATTCGAGGCAGCTGCGTCCTGTCTGCAGAGGCCTCCAGCATGTGACCTGGAAGGGCTGGTTTGAGTGATGGAGGGGGCTCCGCTTCTGAATAAGGACGGGCCTGTTTTGTGCTATTTCTTAAGGCCGACGTGTGCCTGGAACAATAGCGCACATTCATGTGCACAGCACCCCCCAGAAGCGGTATCCAGCCAGCCACTGAGGATCCAGGGAGGCAGGAGCAGGCAGCTGGATTTCTGCTGCACAGCACATTGCAAAGGAGAGACCTCTCCTACTTGCTAGCACATTACACACACACACACACACACACACACACACACACACACACACACACATGCATATGTGCACACACATAACTAGCTCTGATGTTCAAAGTCTGAGGCTGCCTCCAGTTATTCTGGGGCTCTGAACCCCATCCTAGGCTGAACTCAAGCAGATTAAATCTTTAAATCCTGATGATTGTTTAATCTTAAAGGGATAAAGCCTGTGTCTTTTAAAAAACCTGCCCCAGCACTTGAGAGCTTAATTTTTATTCTTATACCTGCATTAAACTGGGACATTCTGAGCACCCGTGGGGGTATCGAACAAGAGCAAAGCATCTCAGCTCTGAGTTCCACAGTCAAAGTTGCAAAGTAGGAGGTTGTATTTCTTGCTCCAGGATACCCCCGTCTCTCCTTCCCTCCCACCCACCAACACCCCCACTGAAACCCACACAGACAATAGTCCTTAACTAAAACCAAAACATCATAGTTGCTCTTATTTTAAATAAAACATCCTCAAGGTTCATTTGGGGAGTGTCCGAGCCTATAAAAATGCCCTCATTGCTCTTAAAAGCATCATCTGTTTGATGGTCTCCTATGGGACCGTAGTTTTTTGGTCTCTGGTCTCTTCATTAATAGAAGTGGGGAAATCATGATGTATTGAGTGTACTCCTGACCTGTTGGTGAAGTTTAATGCAGCTAAATGCCAGACAGTAAAATCAATGCTTTCGGAACCAGAAAGCAAGAAAAATGTAGATGACTGGACCATTACATAGTTTAATTTCATCCTCAACTGAGAAATGGCCCCACATCCCAACCCCTCCAAGCAGCATTGTGGAGAGTAACAAAGGATCAATTCTTTCTTTATGTAATTCTTTATTCCTAACAATCACCATCATTTCAACTTGGTTCAGAAGTCAATCTTCCCATTTCATCCTCTTGTTAACTTCAATAATAATAAAAGCCATTTTTTACATTGAACTATTGAGCACAATAGCTTATGTTGTGCCAGACGATGTTCAGAGTGTGTTAAATGCTCTTGCTCATTTAACCTTTAGCATATTGGTATGAAGAGCAAGATTTTTATCCCCATTTTTTTCAGATGAAGAGATTGAGGCACCAAGAGGTACAGTAAGGACATGCAGCTGGTTTAAGTGGCAGAGCCAGGACTAGAATGCTGCCTAGGTATGCCGACCGGCCACATCCTGCAGTCATTTCCTGCCCCAAGCATTATCTGAAATATTGTCGAGTCTTACTGTTCTTGCCCCACAATAACTCAGACCCTTGTTATCTTTGCAGTCCACACAGCTTCACAATAATCTTCTAATGCAGCCACCAGTCCACATCTGCTCAGAGGATGCTGGTGCCTCTCCATGGCTTACCTGAGTCCTGGCATTGCAGGTTTTTCATGAGCTGGTCCCAGTGCATCCAGCTCATCTTATCTCCCTACACCCCCTATACAGATCCTACAAAGTCTCTTCTCTGACATACTCAACTTCTCACCTGGGTAGCTTGCTCTGTCCTTTCAAATATTCCAGCATCATTTCAACATGTCCACGTTTTCACCAACATTCGCATTCCTGTCACCCTCTCCAAAAAGACTTCTTCAACTCCCCACTGGAGGCAAATTCTCTCCTCTGAAATCCCATCACATTTTATCCACATTTTTCTGTTTGTGCTTACCACTTTCTATCTTGTGTGGGAGTGACTTCCAGAAGGTCTTATCCCCCTGTCATACTGAGAACTCATTGTCACATGCTCAATGCCTAATTTGCCTTTATTTCCCCTACAAGGATGTCTAATAAGACTCCTTGCCATAATAGGCACTGAATAAACGTAAGTTGCCAGAAAGTCCTACACGCATAGGGAGCCGGAGTTGTGGAGGAAGGTGTACGAAGGTGACCAAATGGTGTGGGGTCTCCTACCCTACCCTTGTGATCACCTATCCCCATGCCTTGGCTTCCAAGCACCTAAGCCAGCAGGGGTCTTCCCTCCAGAGGGCTCCACCAGACTCCTCAGCACTCCTTCCCATTGTCCCATCCTGAAGGACAACTGCCACTGATGGGGAGTCAGGGAGGGCTTGCTGTGCCTTTGACAGGCTTCTGATCCTCAGCCTAAAGGTGCAAAGATGGATGGGACTAAGGCTCCTTCCCCAAACCTTCACCACAACAGTGATTTGGACTAGGTTAATTATATGAACATGAGTATACAGTTTAGTCTGATAAAATAACTCTTTAAATGGAAAGTGAGCAAAAAAGGTTCTCTTCCTTCTTTTGGTAAATGGCTGGCTGAATAAAAGGAGATGTAATATTTTCTCTTGAGTCTGTGCCTTTACTTATAACAAGTCATTTTTATTTCTATTTGCAACAGTGATTTCTTTCTCAGATATTTATTGAATAGAATTTACCCAAACACAAGACACATTCAGACCTGTGAAGGGACCACACGTGGTTCTGTTAGGATGCTTCTCCACAGGGACAGTGAGTGTCAGCATGTGAGTGAGTATTATTGGGAATAGCACGTGTGACCTCAGATCACCCTCTCATTAAAGAAAAAGATGACAAAAATCTCTTGGTGAAAACTTTTCTCCTAAATAACCAATTGCACAGAGCTCTTCCTTATCTAAGCGCCTCAGTGCCAGCTCCTTGGTTTCTTTTATACCCTCCACAACGTCTAACGCAGTGTTCTCTGTACACAGCCGGCATTCAGTGCTTCTGCTGACGGTCTTCTTCTGACAAAACTTTCTATCTGACCTGTTTTTATATATACGTTCATTAGGTTAAGCACATTTCTCTACATGCTCTGTTTAAACTAGGGATTATCACTGGGGTGACTGATATTTTGGGCTGGATAATCCTTTGTCATGGGGGTCTGTCCTGTGCATCGTAGGGTGTTTAGCATCATTCCCTGCCTCTACTCACTAGATGCCAGTAGGATGCCACCCCCACCAATTATGGTAATAAAAAATATCTCCAGACATTGCCAAATGTCCCCTGGGAAGCAAAAGTGCCCCCGGGTGAGAATACCTCTATTAAATTAATAATGCAAATGTCGACAGCATGCTTACTATGAGCCAGGTGTTGCACTAAGCACTTTGTATAATTTGACTCATTTAAGATGAACAACGCTATGAGGCAGGTACTGTTATAATCACCCTCGTTTTACAGATGAGCAAACGGGAACTGACAGTTTCAGTGACTTTCCCAAGGTCACACAGCTGGTAAGTGGTAGAGATAAGACTAGAACCTAGGCACAACTAAGTAGGTCTATGCTTCCCCCCCACCCCTACCATGACCCCAAGAACAAGTTTCTTTATCTTTTTATTGTGGTTAAAATACACTTAACATACAATTTACCGTTTTAGCCATTTTATAGTGTATAGTTCAGTGGCATTTAGTGCACCCCAGTGTTCTGCAACCATTACCTCTGTCTAGTTCCAGAACATTTTATTACCCCCAAATGAAACACCATATCCACCAGCAGTCACTCCCCATTCCCTTCTCCCCGCAGCCCCTGGCAACCACCAATTTGCTTTCTGTCTCTATGAGTTTGCCTATTCTGAATATCTCCTATAAAGGAAATGACACAATGTACAAAGGGACTTCAAAAAGTTCGTGGAAATATTCATATTATCATTTAATTCTATTTCTCCACAAACTTTTTGAAGTCCCCTTGTATGGCTTTTTGTGTCTGGCTTCTCTCACTTTGCATAATGTTTTCAAGGTCCATTTATATTGTCGAATGCATCAGTACTTCATTTCTTTTTATTGCTGAATAATGATCCACTGTGTGGATATACCACATTCTGTTCATCCATTCATCAGCCAATGGACATTTGGACTGATTTTACCCTTTGGCTATTGTGAATAGTGCTACTGAAAACATGCTTGTACAAGTTTCATTTGAACACTTATTTTCAGTTCTTCTGGGTATACACTAAATCTATCCTTTTAACCATCCTCTAAGCTGCGTCTCATCCCAGTAATGCTCACATTAAAAAATATCCAGCAGTTGAATTCTGGAATGACTCTCTTCCCCATTGTTAGCCTGTTAACAACTAGCAGCACCAGTGTTCTCTGGGCTGGTTTCTAAAGAGGAGGCTGCTGTTCTCCCCGGGCCCTCTGTGAAAGCAGGCACTACTCAAGATAGCTTTGGAAGTAGGTGGGGCTATAAATAAATGGTAAAATAAGCTCACCACTACGCTTTTTTTTTTCTATAAATAAGAGTTGGAATTCTGTTTTCTAAGGCTTCCCACTGTACTTTCTCTCTATGATTAGGATCCTGGATTCAAGAAGGAATCAGGTGACAAGAGGCAGTGAAAGGTTGTCAGATGAAGACAAGGAGGGACGAATGGGTCACTGTGCAAGAAGATGTGGGGAAATGAGCCATGTACTTGTCAAGTGCCCAGGGAAGAGGGATGGTAGGAGAGAGAAGAATGCCCCTCCCCCTGCACTGACTTTGATCACCTGGAGTCATAAGCCTGGAGGGGACCTTAGAAGTTCATCTAATCTCGGGCCGGCCTGGTGGCGCACTGGAGAGTGCGCCGCTTGGGAGTGCGGTGGCGCTCCCGCCGAGGGTTCGGATCCCATGTGGAGACCGGTTCCCGCTCACTGGCTGAGCGCGGTGCGGGTGCAACACCGAGGGTTGCGATCCTGTTACTGGTCAGTAAAAAAGACAAAAAAGGAAAAAAAAAAAAAAAAAGAAGAAGTTCATCTAATCTCTGGCTCCTTCTGCACCTGGCTTCACCTCTTCATCTCTCAGCCTCCAGGGACCACCACAGTCTGCCTTATTAGCATCAAGTTCTAGAGAAGGTGATTTACCATCAATCCACTATTCTTCCAAAGAATTCAAGTAAATTCCAGTGCTGCATTTTAAGGGAGTCTTGTTGAAAATGTCATCATCAGCCCCTGGACAGTCTCTCCCACTATTCCAACCCCAGTGTTTGTGCACTGGGTCCTTTATACTTCTCTGCCTCTGGAGTCTGAATCTCTCTTAGGCCTTGATGGTTCGAGCTATAACCCAACTACAAACACTGTCCCACGCTACAGGCTTCCACTACCTCATGGCAGTGTAGATATGAAAGTCAGTGTTACTAATGCTGGCTAGGGCGTGAGAGGAGAGCTCTCTCACATCCTGCTGGTGCTCCTGTGAACTGGCTGGTGAAAAATGGAAAAATGCTGGCGATGTATCAAAAGCCTCGAAGAAGTTTTTGTGCATTGACTCAATGATTCTATTTCTAGGATTCTCTTAAAAATGTCTCCAAATAAAGATTTAGATAGGTAGAGAGAGAGATTCATTGAAACAATAATAAGAAATGAGAAAAACTTAAACATTCGACATAGGGAAAAGTTTAAACAAATTATGGTTTAAACATGTAATGAAATATCATGTAGACATTAACAAAGATAATTAAAATAACATTTAATGAAAAGAAGATGTGCCTGATATGTTAGGTGAGAAGTAGGCTCCTGAACCACATGAATCCACGTAACATGATTTCCAGTATTGTAAGCACATGCACACAGAGAATATCAGAAGGAAGCACACGAACACACCACACTGTTGAACATAAGTAACAGTCATCTCAGAGTGGAAAAATTTTAATTGATGTTTATTTTCTTCTATATTCTTTTCTTGGTTTTTTGAGTTTCCTCCAATGATTATTATATTTCCTCCAGTTCTATTATAAAAATGGTTTTTAAAAAGTACAGTATAGAAACTTACTAGATTTAGCGTGTATACATGATACATTTTTGATGTCATTAAGTTACCTATGAATGTGTCTAATCCCACCTCCTTTTTTTATAGGTGAAGAAACTGAGGGCCAAAGTTCAGTGATTGGCCCCTCATCATGGAGCTATTCTGCTACTGTATCTAGAAGGAGATGCAGACTCCAGCCTCTCCTGCCTGCGACCCTCTACAGCTGTCAGTGGTAGAGGCAGGCATCAGAATCCCATGGAGAGCTTGTGAAAACACGGACTGCTGGATCTAGTCAGTCCCACAGTTTCTGTTTCAGTCACTATGAGATCAGGCCCAAGAATCTGTACCTCTAACACATTCCCAGGTGATGCTGATGCACACTTGGAGGACTCCTGTTTTATGCTTTCATGGAGCCTATGGATTGCAACTTTGCCTGATAATTAGAATCACCAGGGGAACAAACACACACACACACACACACACACCCATGCTCAAGCTCCACCTCAGACCAATTAAATACAAACTTCTGGGGATGGGGCCCAGCCTTTAAATAATTTTCCAGGGGACTGTAAAGTGCTCCTAGAATTGAGAACCGGGCACTAATCTCAAGTGCTTCATTTCAGGAGGTTGGTTAGGAAAGATGCAAGTATGAACGTGCTAAATGTTATAATACAAATTCCTCCTCTCCCTAGAGGAATCAATACCTTTTCAAACCCCAAATGTGATCATATGTCCATTCATGCCCACCACCACCCCCATCATGCCACTTAAAACCTCCACGGACTCTTAAGGTAAAGGCAAAAATCCATACCATGGCCTACAGGGGGCATATAGTCTGGCCCCTGCCACCTTTCTGGCCTCCCCTCCGACCACTTTCCTGCTGTCACCTTGAGAAAGAATAACCATACACTTGTTAGTATGATTTTAAAATTATGACCTAGGACCCCACTAGCCTGCTAACTTTATGAGATCAGGTACTGTGTGTGCTCTTCATCACAACTAAAAACCCAGTGTCATGCATGGGATCTGGCACGACGTAGGTGTTTACTAAATTTTGTTAAATGACTAAATAAATGTCCTTATCTATAGAGAATCTTAAGGTCATGGGACCACCATGGAGGCTCATGATTATCACCACCTATTTATCTAGAATTGACTCTTCACCTCTGATATAAAATCCAGGGGCTGTGCCCTTTAGAGTTTTCTTTTGACCAAGATGTCAGGTTTCTGGTATCACAAGAGAGGACACTAGAAACAGGGGGTCCCTTCACCAGAGTCAGCCCCAGAGTCACAGGCCCAAAGGGACACAGCCAGGTTTGGAACTAGAGTAGTATTAAAAGCAACATCATGTTTGTGGAGTACATTATATATACCATATCTCTTCCCTGTGAGGAAGGTAGAGCAGGTGTCATTACTCTCATTTTACAGATGTGGAAACTGAGTTGCTAATAGGCCTGTGGTGGGGGCGAGAGTCAGGTCCCCTGATGTTCTTCCCACGGAAATCCCTGGCACCTCAGTTGTCACAGATTAGCAGTATTGGCACTCGGCCCACTGACACAAGGACACATTCATCCTCTCTATTACCAGAGGAATTTAACAAACTTAAAAAAAAAAAAACTTTAAAAACTGCCTATAGTTCTTCTATTACCTCTGTCTCCAGGGACTACCATGCTGCCAGCACCAGCCTGGCACTCAGGAAAATTTGGTTGCATGAAAAGTCAACATGCCACTTATTAGCAGTCCTCTTTCCCTCACCTTCCATTAACTTCTAATTTTGTAGAGAGTTGGCATGCTCTCCTTTTTCCTTGATTCACTTCCCACACAAATGTCTGGAATCCTGGGGTTGGGTGATGACTCTGGACTGAGTGTTATTTCCCCAAAGCTACACAACATTAAATCCTGCACAGATCCAGGGACATTTAGCAAAATACTGCAGTCATTCACTAGGCCCAGGATGGTGGAGGGAAATCTGTTCTTTCGTCTGTTTACACTCCCTGTGAGTCACACTTAAATACTTTTAGTGGCTTGATAGTGGTGTACTGAGTATATGCTCACTACCTGTTATTTCGGTGTGTCATTTATCTATCTAAAACACACACACACACGCACACACACGTGAAGGGTTTCTATCTAGATTTTGAGGGGAGGGGCATTTCCTTTCTGGTTTTTGCTGTCACATTATAGATCTGGTTCTCTCTTCCAACTGGCAAGTAAAAAAACTAGAAATGCTAAGAGAAATAAGCCCAAGTTGCTGAGTGATAATCAAAGGAGAGGTTTACTTTTATCAACGCTGCTAAACCCAGCCTGTTTAATCCTATGTACTCTCAACATGTTCTTATACTACCGAATGAGTCTTTTTTGCTCTTGCTAAGAACTCTATGTTTGCCACATTATTTGCTTGTGGTTTTCTGTCCTGAAAGAGGAGGAAGACAACAAAGACGTATGACGAAGCCGCAGACTCATTCCCATGACTGCTGAAGAACTGCGAATGACCAGGGCTGGAGCCTGCTGTCCTTCTTGCTCACGTGCTCGCTAAGGCTGTGTAATCCCGCTTTTATGTGAGCCCGTCTAAGCATCAGGTGTCAGTGGCTGACCTGGCTCGCTCCTAAAACTGCCGCTGACCTCCAGACCTGTGGGTTCTGCTCTGAGGCTGAGAGGCCTTTGTCTCTGATGGCACAACACGCCCAGCTGCCATTCCGATTGTTCTCTGGGGACAGATGGCCTGTCTCAACATGAGGGATATACAAAAGCACTGAAGGAGCAATCTCACCACCCCTGCTAGAGCGCATTTCACTTCGTTCAAAACAATCAGCATTCACCCCAAACTGAAGGGCCTGTGTGGTCCCTAACATGGATCAAAGTACCTTGTTTAGAAGCAGATAAATAATCTGGTGCTTCTTGGGTCGATTCATTGTTTAATGTTATCATTGCTCTCCTTCCTATGTCATTTCTCCAGCTGTTTCACTGAAACTGATGTCAGCAACTCTGGCTAATTACTGAGGTTTCTCCCAGACTGCTTCGATGCAGAAACAAAAGCTACTCCACATCACTGAGACAGATTCCAGGTTGCAATAAGTATCTCACACATTTCAACATGCTGTTGTCGTTTGATTTTTTTGTTTTTGCGTGCGGTCTTTGAGAGAGTAAACAACTACAGAAAGTTTTACATCAGAGTGTAGTAATTCATTTCTTTAAACAAGAACTGTAAAAATCTTGGTTGAATTGCTTCAATGTTGAACTTAAAAAGGCGTGACAGGGTTATTTTTGAGAGAATGGTAAAATTGTTAAATCAAGCTCCTTAAAACTGTTTTATAATACTTGCAGTAAACTGTTGAAAAATTAAGATTCATATAAATGGTGTAAAATTTAAGGGGGAGCAGCCCTCGCACGTTTCCAGCTGCTGTCATCCTGCCTGCCCTGTGCTGCCCACTTCTCACGTTCCCAACTCATCCCCTTTTCTTTCTAGTTTCCTTGCTGTCACATGATGCCCCACCTCTGGCCAAAGAAATAAGTGCCCAGAATGATCTACTTATGGGTTTTATTACAAACATCAAGGCAAAACCCATAGATCTGTACAACACAAAGATGGAACCCTGATGTAAAATTGAGTTAATAATAATTTATCAATATTGGTTCATAATTCTAACAAATACACACTATTGAAGCATGTTACGAACAGGAGAAACTGTGTGTGGGGGGGTGGTATGGAAACTATTTGTATTTTTTGATCAATTCCTCCATAAACCTAACACTGCTATAAAAACAAAATCTAGTTTTAAAAAAAGCTAGGACACTCAATTTCTGGTTTATGGCACCAAGTGTGAAGTAGACCCAGCCGTATTTCTCTAACATGTACTTGCTCCCTGACACTGTCCTTCGTCAGTTGAGCCTGAGACATCTCTGTCAGAGGCCATATGTTTCCCAAATTGCATTTTTTTGTCATACTACAGTATGCTAATTTGCACAGCACCACTACAGAATGTACCCAACAGAACCTCAAGCTGCTTTTCTAACAGATTCTTTGTTCAGCAGTTTGAGTAAGGTGTATCTTTATCTAAAGAAAAAAAATCAGATTAACCAGTTGTTTTCTGCATGTGAAATGTTCCATGTTGCACATGATGGAGACGCCCATTAAACAGTCTTCCAAAATTTCACAAATAAAAATATCTCGAATCCCCTACTGTGCTTTTTACAGTGAACAACTACCCAGACAAAATAGTCCTTGAGGCCATTCACAGCTGTTCAGCTGATACTGCTCGATTTAGTTCCTGGGGATATTTAATAACTCAGTAGTCCTGAAATATGGATGCTTGTACATTCCAAATAGAATCTAAGTTTATTTTTGGTCTCCTGTGTGAGTGGTGATTGGGATTTCCAAACTCTACAATTGGACTTCATATTTATGTGTTGGGAAGACTAGTCTTATTCCACGTATGGTGTCTCTTCACAGAAGGAATGTCAGGGTATACTGACACCTCTAACAGCCACTGTCTGCTCTGGGAAGAGAGACTGTCATACTAGTATGGCAGCAAGAACGTTCCAGAGGAAGACAGTTCGCTGGAAATGACCACATCCAATTTGACCTCTGCTCTGTTTTAATGCAATAAAATTATTCTTGAATATATTGCAAACATAGTTTCTCCCTCCTTCCCTCCCTTCCCTTTGTTTCTTCCAGCAAATATTTATTAAGCATCAATTATCTGCCAGGCACTGTATTAGGCCAATAGGATAGAGCAGTGAGCAACTGACAAAAATCTCTGCCCTCTTGGAGAGCAGACAATAAACAAAACTAGCAAGTATGTTGTATATTAATTTAGAAAGCGGTAAGTGTAATGAAGAAAAACAAAGCAAGAACACAGGATAGGAAGTGATGGGGAGGAAGGCTGCAATTTAAATCAGGTGGCTCAGTGAGAAGGTGACATTTAGGCAAACACTGGCAGGAGGTGGTGGGGTGAGCCATGCTGATCTCTGGACGAAGAACATTCCAGGTAGAGGTAGAGCAAAGCACATGCCATGAGACAGGAGCAAGCTTGGCATGTTCGAGCAATAGCAAGGATCGAGAGTGGCTGGAGTGGTGTGTGCTCGGAGGGGAGGGGAGGGACCTAGGCCTTCTGGGAGAGAAGACAGACTTCCAAGTGATGTGAGCAGCCACCGCAGGGTACTGAACAGGGCTGTGGTATGATCTGAAGTACTTTTAAAAAGTATTGCTCTGCCTGCTGTGTCGAGGACCGCAGGAGGGCTGGCTGGGGTGGAAGTAGGGAGCCAGTTAAGGCGATTGTGGAAACGCAGGTAAACAGAAGACAGTGGCTTGGACTGGGGGCCGCAGTGGCCAGAACCTGGATATCATTTCAAGGTCAGCTGACAGGTGGATATGAAGTACACAAGAAAAAGAGAACTCCAGGACAATGATGCAGTTTGGGGCCTGAGCAATGAGACAGATGAAGTTTCCATTAAGAATGAGATGAAGATGACTCCCAGAGGAGTAAGAGTGAGGAAGGTCAGGCTCTCGTTTGGGGTATATGACCACTGAGTAGACAGCTGGGCATATGACCTGGAGTTTCAGGCAGAGACAGGTGCTGGAGGTCTAGTTCTGGGAGCGATCACCCACAGAAGGAATTCACAGGAAGACAGTGAGTGGAGATGGAGAACAACAGAGGCCCCAGGACGGGGTCCTGACACTGCAGCCATGAAGAGGTCAGGAGACCGAGAAGGAGCTAGACCAAGAGAAAGAAGGGAAGTGTGATATCCTGAAAGCCAAGTGAAAAGATGATCACCTGTGGCAAACGCTGCTGATGGGTCAGGTACGATGGGACCGAGAAAGGCCCACAGGGTCTCGCAACATGAACGTGAGCGATCGCCTTGTCAAGAGGAGTTTCCAGCGAGCAGTGGGGGGAAGCTGACTGCAGGAGCTCTAAGAGGGAACGTGAGGGGAGCCACTGGAGTGGAGAGGGCTGTGGAGCCAGCGCTGGGGGTGCCAGAGAGGAAAAGGAGCAGGAAACGGGGTAGGGAGAGGTGGGATCTACAGAGACTCTTTGTTTTTTCTTTTAGGAAAGGAAGAAAGCCAGTGGGATTTTCTTTGCCTGTCATAAAACCATAGTCCAGATGATAAGGAGTCTGACGGTTTTTGGTGGTTGACAGCTGATGGTGTCAAGCCAGTGAGAAGGCCAGTCTGCTCCTTCCCTTGGTGCTGGCCCGAAGTTCAAACCATGCAGGAACCTGCTGGCCTGAGAATTCTCACCAGCTCTACCGCCCGACCATCATAGGACCCTAAGCCAGCTGTCCCACTAGGCTTTCTCAAAACATTTTTGGACCTGCTGGTAAGACGTTCCTGCTCCCCCAGAAAGCTTCATTATGTGAACAGTAAAACTTTGCATATCCTTTTGGTAGGTGTATGGTATCATTGACCTCAACACCAAGCCAAGTACTGGGCAAGAGGTCTATTCCACTTCTGTGCAGTGGCCACAACAGCCACTGGAGCTGGGAGGCACCTTAGGTATGGCTTGTGACTCCAACCTACTGCACAGGCTGTGTCTCCTTCTGCTCCACAACATCTTTTCAATGCTCAGAACCCAGGACCCAGTCTTTGAAGACATGATATTCTTTTATGAAGCTATGCCTCTGCACTCATGATCCATACCGCTTAAAACATAAAATGTATTAGAATCATATCACCAACAAAATAGACCAACCCCCCCCCAAACAAAAAACACCCTAACAATTGTTGAGCACATACTGTGCCAGGCACATTAACCATATGCTCATTTAATCTGCACAACAGTCCTATGAAATAGGTATTATTACCTCGTTTCATCAATGAGCGCTTAAAACATAAAATGTATTAGAATCATATCACCAACAAAATAGACCCAAACCCCCCCCCCAAAACAAAAAACACCCTAACAATTGTTGAGCACATACTGTGCCAGGCACATTAACCATACGCTCATTTAATCTGCACAACAGTCCTATGAAATAGGTATTATTACCTCGTTTCATCAATGAGGAAACAAAGCCTAAGAGTGTGTTCACTACTGAAGCTTGCACGTCTTATCACTAGGATTTGAACCCAGAACGAGCTGCTTCCAGAGTTCATACTCTTAAACTTCATGTGATTCTGCCTCCCAGCAGGGTGTAAAATACTAAGGAAGGACCCTGGATTTACATTTTCTATTTGGTACCAAGAACCATATAGAACGCTTAACAAATGTTTACAAATAAGTGCATGAGTCTGGTCTGGCCCAATCTCCCCATGACACGTCTGGGTTCCAACAGCCAGTTAGTTGTAGAGCCAGGACGAAAAACCAGGACCTCAAACTGCAGGTTCAAGTTCTTTCCACTATGGCACAACAGATCTGATCAACGTCCATGCTCCCCTAGACCACACAAGTTAAGCAAGCCACACACACACAGAGAGCATTGAAAAGCGTTTCTAACATAGGCAGGAAATTGCCAGACAATGCGCTTTGCTAAAATCATCTTAGAAAGTACTTGCACAAGTTAAGCAAGCCAGACACACACAGAGAGCATTGAAAAGCGTATCTAACATAGGCAGGAAATTGCCAGACAATGCGCTTTGCTAAAATCATCTTAGAAAGTACTTAGAAATAATTTGGCTGTGTGTGTGTCAAGAGTTTCAAAATATTAATATCTTTATGATTCAGTAATTCAATTTCCAAGAATCTGTCCTAAGGAAATGATCCTAAATACAGAAGTGCATTGATAGTAACATTATTTCTAATATTAAAAATGGAATATATTGTTCATGTCATAACATTAGGAAATAGCTAAGCAAGTATACCAGTCATGCAACAATCAAAATGACATTTGTGAAGAGTGTACAATAACATGGCCACAATATGCTTTGTGAAAAAAGCAGAATAACGAAGTGATAACTGGACGATGCTTTGCAGATATATTTAAAAATTCTAATGCATAGGAAGTCACTGTAAGGACTAATGTCTATATTTTCTTTATCTTTCAAAATTACTTTAATTATATTATCTTTATAATTATAATGAGGGAAGAAAAGTAAAATTTTGTCACAGAGAAACAAAACCATTTTTTTCTCCGTTTGCATCAGTTTTGTTTTGCATTTGCACTAGGAGGTCTTTACCTTAGGTGAAAAATTAGGTAAGTTTTAAACAAAACTAGACTGGATAAATCTAAAATATTAGAGTCTTTTGGGTCTGGATCTCACGGCTGGAATATACTTACAGAAACTCAGAGATGCGTAAAACAAATGTTAAGTAACCTTATTGGAAGTAAAATCTCTTAATCTAGCAGGTATTAAGGAAAGATTCACTCTGTGGGGCCTAAAACATTTCATGGCCTCCATCAATAGAAGATAAAATCTTTCCAAAATGTAAAAAAGATGAATAATTCATGTAAAAACATGTTAGATTAAATCTCTGAAGAGATTTTTACCTTGAGCCAAGAGAATTAAAAATTTTAAAATAAAAATACTGTGCCATGTTGCTTTAATCATATATATTATTGTAAGAGTCAGGAGATAAAAGAATAAAGAATAAGTATTACTATATTCATTTCACATAGATTTTCTGCAAATAAATTTATCCAGACTCAGAAAATTACGTCTCAACATATATAATACAGCTAGGAGAATTTTAGCTTTTGTAACATTTTAACAATAATTTGGCATGGAGGAGTTCCATTTTAAATAACTCACATGTTTTATAGTTTACTTTTTTTACTTCAGTCTTATAACAACATGGCTCCATTTAAAAATCTTTATCAATATCTAAGGGTTTCCAGCCATCTCCCGAAGAGTTGTGTAAAAACTGGGACTGTAATTGGCCATGTGCTATTTCAGTTGAAAATGCTGTGTGCTTATCAAACCCATGGTCACAGGAGTGGCAATTAAACTCTAAAAATGGTGAATGGTGTTTTTTTTTTTTTTTTCCCTTTTTCTTTGCTAAGAATTCCTTGTTAAGAGTGAAGATGCTAGTGCTAAGCTGTACAAGTTAAAATTCCTGCTTCAACCCTTCCCAGGTTTGTGACCTTGTGCCAAATTATTTAATCTCTCTGTGCTTCATTTCATCAAATGTGAAATGTGGATAACAATAGCAGATCCCCCGTGAAGGATTAAAGGTGCAATTTAAGTTGTAAGTTGAATGTTGCTCAAGTCCATGCCTGGCACCATTTTATGTATGTGTATGCATACATAATTTAATGAATACACTAGCTTTCATGATTATGCAGGTGATGTTTTCAAAGTAAGGCCTAATCTTAGGAAGGTGTTGATATTTGAGTTTAACTAAGACTTCCTTTACTTCATGTGAGATGAAAAAACAACTTCTTTCTAACTTGCTACAATTTATAAACATATGGACATTTAAATTTGATCAGAATCACCTGAGAGCTAAGAAGAAGCTGAAGTGTTTTAATCACGAATGGCAATTCTTCCAAGGCATCTGGCAGAACAAATATGAGTTTGCATTAAAGATGTGTGAAAGCTGCAAAAGCGGCCTGTGTCCTGAAATGCTTTGTTGATATCAAAAGGAAAAAAAGCAAGAAGTGTGTGTTTTAGGATGCAAATTTATAAAAACAAACAGAACAAAGGAGTAGATTGCAGTTTATGTTGGTCCTGGGGATGAAAGCCTGATGGTAGCTTTGGTTCTGGTCTCCGTCCAGTGCTGTGCTCAGGAAAGAACCTCCCATATTCTTGGGGACTGTGGTGCACAGCAGTGGGGCAGCCTGTGAACACCTCAGGCTCAAAGTCTCCACTTGCAGCTTCCTCACCTTGCACACATGACGGGGTGCTGGCAGTGGATGGAACTCCTTGCTGCTGTGATACAGCAGGCTTCTTTGCAGAGTTGTGGAGCAGATGGCACATTTCTGAGAACAAACCACCAGTTACTTTCAGCAGTCACTGGGCCATCCTGGGTGCATCACGAGTAACCATTTTCAAAGACAGTCACGCAAATCCAACCATGATGGTTTAGGCTCTACCTATTTCCAAATGGCCCTTAGATCACTTGGAGGACACTAAGCGTATTTTGCGCTGACTCACTTCCATATCACCCACTCAGGTTTCAAATTAGTGTTCCTTAAAATACCAGTCCCCTCCCTCTCCCCACTGTAGTTGCTCTGTGATTAAATAAGTTTGGAAAATTCCACATATATTCATTTTTTTGGAGAATTACCGTTTACATCACAGCATTTTCCAAACCTATCTGTAACTGTGTAAGGCCAATGAGCATCTAGCAGTACCAGTGTGTGGAAAACTAATACTTGGTACTTAACTTCAGGATTGTTGTGTTGATTAAAACAGATAATACACAGTTTGTAGCACCCCAAACACAGTAAGGGCTAAATAAAGGTTAGCAATGACCATTATTAATGACAACTCTTTAAATAACCTTAGTTAATGGTCCTGCTGTGACCTGAACAATGCACACATAAGAAGACTGTACTGACTCTGCCAACGGGTCCTGGGTGACACTGTGGGGAATGGAGATGGTTGTCATGTGTACTTTTAATTCCACATGGTGAATCATTCAGGGCCAGTGGACGAGGTGACCTGGTCAAGGTGAGCTCTGGATTGCTTGATTACTTATGCCCTAAAGTGTGCTTCAGGCATGTCAGTTCCAGGCAGGCAGGGCAGGAGCACCACCTCTGGGCATTCAGTCCCAGGTTTGTGCATCAAAAGAACTTGGACACATCTCTGGTTCTCATTGGTCCCGCAGAGCTGCTTTGATGTCCTGCTGGACAGAGCCCAGGGAGTCATCTGAATCTTGGCATTCCATATTGTGACCTCTTCAGCTTCCCGGTGCCAGTGAGTCTAAAGTCTCTAGATCTCCAGGCCCTGACCCAAGGTCCTGGCACCCACCCACCTTATTTTCTAAAACCCCTTAATGGATACAAAATGGTCTCTTACAGAAGCCTTTTAGCCCAAAGTGACATAGTCCTAGAAAACCTGGATCCACAGGAAACTGCCCTTTTACCCTTGCCCTGAGTACTTCCAGAAAACTGTTGCACTCTTGCAAAAGCACAAATGCCAGCTGCCAGGCTTCTAAGGAGAAGGAGTGCTTGTGTGGGGTGTGTGGAAGCTTGGAGGCATCCCTGTTTTGGGTATGCTTGCCTGGTTGCAGGCTGTCACTCCCTGCTTGACTGCTTTGTCCTGGTTCTCTGACATGGGATCTGTTGCTGCATTAGAGAGGCTCCCTGCCACAGGTCCAGCTGGTGCCAAGGGTTCCTTTCTCTAAACTGGCATAGTCCAAGATGAGAACTGACTTCTGGAAAGGAGGGAAGAGTTTTCTTGCCACCATGTTTCGAGCACATTCTAGGCCTGAAGGGAGGCTAGAGATCCAATTCTTCCCTCACAAAAAGCAAATGACACATGTCCATGAAAATGACACTCAGAGGGTGATGGCGTGAGTTAAGGTGAAGCTACCTTCTGCTGAGGTTCCAGGGTTCGGTCTCTAATAACTAGCGGCGTGAGGTTTTAAAAATGGCTGTAGAATTCTTACATTTCTCCTACCAATATGTGGGTATATGTTCCCTGCCCATCCAGGAACCTGGATAGACTTGTATCTACCTCAGCCAATAGAATATGGTGGAGGTAACGGTATGTGACTCCTGAGGCCAGATCATATAAGGCAATGAAGCTTCTGCCTTGTCCACTGGAACCCTCACACTGAAGCCATGAGCTGTCAGGGAAGAAGTTCAGCTATACCGAGGCTGCTGTGTTTGAGGGAAGCACAAGCCACATGGAGATGCCTCATGTACACACTCCGGCTGACCGTCCAGCTGAGTTCAGTGTGCAAGTCATCCCAGCTCAGCTGCCAGACATGTGAATGAAGGAGACTCCCAGTGATTCCAGTCTCCAGCCATCAAGTCCTACTCAAGCCTCTGAGTGTCCCCAGGTGAGGACCCAAACAGCATGGAGCAGAGGCAAGCCATCCCCACTGTCCTCTGTCCTAATACCTGATCCAACAGAACCTGGTTTACACTACTAAGTTTTGAGGCCATTTATTATTTAGCAAAGGAATCCAAAACAGGTTTTGGTGACATGGCCTGTGGAAGCCCCTTCCACTCCCAAAGTAAAAAAACTAATGTCCTACCAAGCATATGTGTTTATTCAGGTTTATCCAAAATCATCAGGTTTTTAAAAAGAGCATTAATGCTCAGCAGTGTTACATATGGTGGCAAGTTTTATGAAAAATGCATTTATATTTTGGTTTCTCTGTACAAATAAAACACATGTGAAGCAATGGGTATATTTTTTCTGCTATGAGAAAAACACTGTTTCAGGTAAAGTATTAAAATATGTTAAACGAGTAGGAATTTATAGACACGAATGATTTAGTGTATATGAAAAATAAGGTATTTGTAAGCTGTAGGACAACAGAAATATATAGTTACAATTTATTGTACATACTGCTCCAGACACTTTACATTCTCTCTCTCTCCTACCCATCCATCCACCATCTACCCACCCACCCATTCACCTATCTAGCCAGCCAGTCTGCCAGCTAACCATATATCCAACTATTCATCTTTTGATCCATCCTTCCTTCCATCATCCATCCATCCATCCATCCATCCATCCATCCATCCATCCATCCATCCAACCAATCAACCAACCAATTAACCAACAGACCAATTAAACAATCAACCAACATTAAATGAACAAGTCCTAAGTATTAGTCACTGTACTAGGCTCTGCATCCAAAGTCAAGTAAGATCCAGTCCCTATTCTCCGTTAAGTTAGTTCATAGACTAGGAGAATGTTTATAGCCTAGGAAGTTTGACACATGCAGGGCTTTGCTTTTTATCATTACTGTGCTTCACATGAAAATCTCTTCCTTTAGGCCCTATTTCTTAGTCTTTGGCTAATCTCTGTACATGTCATATTCCTGAGAATATAAGCCTTTATTGCCTGAAAATAAATAAGTTCTTTTTCCCAGCATACAGCTTAAATTTTGAGTTCATATATGTATGCATATGAAATCCCAGTAAGTGGGGGCCAAAACTATAAACCTGGGCCTCTCCAGAATACAAAGCATCTCATCAGATATCATCCTTCTTTGTTCACCTTGCTAACTCCTGGTCACCTTTCCAAAGTCCCCTGGGTCTGCCACCACTTTTTCTGGGAAGCTTTCCCTTGTGTCTGCCTTAGCACAAATTCTTCTTTATGTAATTGTTTTTCTTTTGGCTCTATTTGACCTGAAGTTCTGCATGGCTGTGTCTGTCCTGCTCANGCCTAGGAAGTTTGACACATGCAGGGCTTTGCTTTTTATCATTACTGTGCTTCACATGAAAATCTCTTCCTTTAGGCCCTATTTCTTAGTCTTTGGCTAATCTCTGTACATGTCATATTCCTGAGAATATAAGCCTTTATTGCCTGAAAATAAATAAGTTCTTTTTCCCAGCATACAGCTTAAATTTTGAGTTCATATATGTATGCATATGAAATCCCAGTAAGCGGGGGCCAAAACTATAAACCTGGGCCTCTCCAGAATACAAAGCATCTCATCAGATATCATCCTTCTTTGTTCACCTTGCTAACTCCTGGTCACCTTTCCAAAGTCCCCTGGGTCTGCCACCACTTTTTCTGGGAAGCTTTCCCTTGTGTCTGCCTTAGCACAAATTCTTCTTTATGTAATTGTTTTTCTTTTGGCTCTATTTGACCTGAAGTTCTGCATGGCTGTGTCTGTCCTGCTCATCACTGTCTCCTTGTCTTTAGCACATTGCCTGGCTGTGTGGCATTCAATAAATATTTCCGAATGATAAATAAATAAGTGAATAAACTAAGGGCAGTTCTTCGGAAAATGTATACTTGATAGGCTGCTTAAAACATGTGGTTTCTCCTGCCATTTACTGCTTTGACCAGAAATAGAGGGAGGAATATGGTTTTAGTTACCCTATAGGAGAACAGAATCAAATGATAATCATCTGTCTACTGCACAAAGTAAATCATCATAGTGAGAGGGAACAACACAGCAGGACAAGACCGACAACTTTCCGGTAAGCAGCTGTCTGTGGGACGCTCTCACATTACTGTGAGGAAACTGAGGCCCAGAGAAGCAGAGCGCCTTGTCCAAGGCCCCCAAGCAAACTGGTAGCAAAGTCATGCCATGGAGCTAGGCTTCCAGAATCCCAATCCACTGTTCCTCCTGCTCCATCACGCATATGTGGGCAAGGAGGGGCTCTGCTGCCTGCCACTGGAAACCACTCGCTTTTCTCCACTGTCAGGGAATGACCCTGTCCAAGATGCCCCATGTGGAAAGGTTTTAGAATCTAAGTGTTACTGATGCTCTAGCAAAAAATCTTGAAGTCAAGATGATTTTAAGTAAATCATTTTTGGCCTTGAAAAAAAAATCAAATTGTGACATTTGAAGCTACAGGATTCCTCCCTAGAGCTTCAGATTATTACCTATGGACCCAAAAATATGAAAGGGAGAATAACAAAAGCAACATACAAACTTGACATTTTGGGTCAAAGTTTATATTTCTAGCACTTTCCACAGCAGACACATGGCTCAGGTACAAATCATCAATGTGGCTGGGCAGGGCCAAGGACCAAAGTGAAATGATTTCTCTTTATATTGAAAAGAAACATCATGAGTAAAAGAGTCACTGCTACTAATTAGGCAAAAACGTCTAAGGTACGGGAGAGTAAACACATCGGGATTACAGAAAAAGGCACAAAAGTGTCTGTTCATAAGGCCGAGAAGGTGATGGCCCATTTTCAACATTTATCCCTAAACTGTGCTGCTGCTGCTGATAATGATGATAATGATAATAAAATATTATACTTGTTGAGACACTGTGCTTTGCACTTTACCCACATTACCTCAATTTATCCTCAAAACAACCCCATGAAGTAGGTACTGGAGATGGGGAAACTGAGGCTAGGGAGGATAAATAATGTGCTCAGTCCCACAGCTAATAAGGACAGAGCTGGCTTTTGAGACCAAGACTGGTCTGGCTTGTGAGCCCACGTCTTTAACCTTTACATAATTTTTGCACTTTTCATAAAAAATTAGCTGCTGCAAAGTTTGTATACATTTTTTGGTTCAATGTAGATGGAATGAACCCCTTGGATCTTTGCCTCTTCCAGCACTCCCCTCAAGACCTCTGGCCTTTTAAAACCGTCCTCTCTCAGCATCTGTGAAACATCCTTTGTCTGAGAAGCATCTTGGAAGCAGAAAGCCATAGAACATAAAGATCAGATGGTTTGCAATAAGTCACAAGACAGCAGTTTGCTTTTAGAATGGTACTTGCCAAGAATCCCTCTACTGGGTTTAGCTAGACAATGCACAGGAAGGCACCAGCATAGGGTTTGGCACATAGTAGGTGCTCAATAAATATTAGATGAATCTGAATTCACTCCCAAATTTCTATTTTTATAAAATGGTGATGGGCCCACCTGAGGGAGCACCACCTGTTGCCAAAATCTGTTCTGAGGGTGGGTGGGGCATGGGCCTTAAGAATTACCTGGCCAATAATGTAGTGGTTCTGCTGTGGATTGATGTCCTCCAAAACTTAGTCCCCACTGTGACAGTGTAACAGGGGTGGGAAATCCTATTATGGTAATTGAAGGGCGGGTCCTTGAAGAGGTGATTAGATTGTAGGACCATACCTTAGCGAAGGATTAATAATGGTGGTGAGGGGCATGGTCCTGAGGGTTTTAAAAGGAGAGGGCATGAGAAACTCTTTCTCTCTGCTGCACCATATCTGCCATGGGAGACCCCTGCATTGCTGTAAAGCCACCATCAAAGAAAACCTTCACCAGATGTGTTCCCTGGATTTTGGACTTCCCAGCCTCCAAAACTGCAAGCGACCAATTTTGTTTTCTTTATAAATCACCCACTTCCAGGGTTATAAGCAACAGAATCGGACTAATACAGGTTCCCAAACATTGCTGCACATTAGAATCACCTGAGCAGCTTTAAGAATCCATACGTCTATTTGGCTTTCCAGACCAATTAAATCAGAATGTCTGGGGGCATCGATATTTTCCAAAGATACCCAGATGATTCCAATGTGCATGTGCTAGGGGAAATTTGCTTCCAAAGAACATTGTGGCGGCTGACTTGGAAAAGGGGCAACTATGCCTGACTTGCCCTAATGACAGAGGGGGAGGAGACAGGAGGACAGTGTTTGACCTGTGCTCTGTGTGTTCCATTGCACAGGAGGGTCCTCCTCCTCCTCCTCCTCTGCCTCTCCTTGCTGCTGCCTCTTTGGCTGCCTGGTTTCTAGTGGTGAGGATATCCAGGTTTCTACAGCTTCTCCTTCCACTGGTGGGTTTGCTGGAGGTTCATTCTTGCTTTTCTGGATATCTGAGCCTGGCAGGCATGGAGAGGAGGAGGGGAGACATGGAGTCCTGGGCTGCAGGCTGAGTCACACGTAGCCTGTAGTGTGCATGACTGTCCCAGCAGAGGCCCCCACCTGCTGCTCTGTGAGAGTGGGTCAGCTCCTGGAAGAGCTGATTGACCCCAGAAAATAATTAGTTGTTCCCTCCCCTACTGCACAACTAACCAGATGTTATATTATGTCTTAAGACGATTGGGGGCTCTCTATCTGATCCAGGATAGTGCAGGGGTGGGGAACTGGGAAGGTTTCATCTGTGTGGAGAAAGGGACTAGCCAGCATGACCTCACCCTGATCTCTCTAGGGCTGCATCCACCTTTCAATGGAAAAAGAAAAAGAAAATTCCAAATGGCACAGGAAACCAGAGGAGGGGGAGTATAGGGAGAGAAAGAGAATTAGTGGCACGTAAGAAAGAAGTAAGGATAAAAACACAGGCGAGAAGAAACATAACAATGGCTGGCCCCGTGGTGCACTCGGGAGAGTGCAGCGCTTGGGTGCGCAGCAGCGCTCCCGCCGTGGGTTCGGATCCTACATAGGGATGGCCGGTGCGCTCACTGGTTGAGCACGGTGTGGGTGACAACAAGCCAAGGGTTGCGATCCCCTTACCGGTCACAAAAAAGACAAAAAAAAAAAAAAGAGAAGAAACATATCAATTCTTCCAAAACACCTACAATGTTTTGGAAAGATATTTGAGAATTAAAAACAAAACAAANCCAGGCTTCTAAGGAGAAGGAGTGCTTGTGTGGGGTGTGTGGAAGCTTGGAGGCATCCCTGTTTTGGGTATGCTTGCCTGGTTGCAGGCTGTCACTCCCTGCTTGACTGCTTTGTCCTGGTTCTCTGACATGGGATCTGTTGCTGCATTAGAGAGGCTCCCTGCCACAGGTCCAGCTGGTGCCAAGGGTTCCTTTCTCTAAACTGGCATAGTCCAAGATGAGAACTGACTTCTGGAAAGGAGGGAAGAGTTTTCTTGCCACCATGTTTCGAGCACATTCTAGGCCTGAAGGGAGGCTAGAGATCCAATTCTTCCCTCACAAAAAGCAAATGACACATGTCCATGAAAATGACACTCAGAGGGTGATGGCGTGAGTTAAGGTGAAGCTACCTTCTGCTGAGGTTCCAGGGTTCGGTCTCTAATAACTAGCGGCGTGAGGTTTTAAAAATGGCTGTAGAATTCTTACATTTCTCCTACCAATATGTGGGTATATGTTCCCTGCCCATCCAGGAACCTGGATAGACTTGTATCTACCTCAGCCAATAGAATATGGTGGAGGTAACGGTATGTGACTCCTGAGGCCAGATCATATAAGGCAATGAAGCTTCTGCCTTGTCCACTGGAACCCTCACACTGAAGCCATGAGCTGTCAGGGAAGAAGTTCAGCTATACCGAGGCTGCTGTGTTTGAGGGAAGCACAAGCCACATGGAGATGCCTCATGTACACACTCCGGCTGACCGTCCAGCTGAGTTCAGTGTGCAAGTCATCCCAGCTCAGCTGCCAGACATGTGAATGAAGGAGACTCCCAGTGATTCCAGTCTCCAGCCATCAAGTCCTACTCAAGCCTCTGAGTGTCCCCAGGTGAGGACCCAAACAGCATGGAGCAGAGGCAAGCCATCCCCACTGTCCTCTGTCCTAATACCTGATCCAACAGAACCTGGTTTACACTACTAAGTTTTGAGGCCATTTATTATTTAGCAAAGGAATCCAAAACAGGTTTTGGTGACATGGCCTGTGGAAGCCCCTTCCACTCCCAAAGTAAAAAAACTAATGTCCTACCAAGCATATGTGTTTATTCAGGTTTATCCAAAATCATCAGGTTTTTAAAAAGAGCATTAATGCTCAGCAGTGTTACATATGGTGGCAAGTTTTATGAAAAATGCATTTATATTTTGGTTTCTCTGTACAAATAAAACACATGTGAAGCAATGGGTATATTTTTTCTGCTATGAGAAAAACACTGTTTCAGGTAAAGTATTAAAATATGTTAAACGAGTAGGAATTTATAGACACGAATGATTTAGTGTATATGAAAAATAAGGTATTTGTAAGCTGTAGGACAACAGAAATATATAGTTACAATTTATTGTACATACTGCTCCAGACACTTTACATTCTCTCTCTCTCCTACCCATCCATCCACCATCTACCCACCCACCCATTCACCTATCTAGCCAGCCAGTCTGCCAGCTAACCATATATCCAACTATTCATCTTTTGATCCATCCTTCCTTCCATCATCCATCCATCCATCCATCCATCCATCCATCCATCCATCCATCCATCCATCCATCCATCCATCCATCCATCCATCCATCCATCCATCCATCCATCCATCCATCCATCCATCCATCCATCCATCCATCCATCCATCCATCCATCCATCCATCCATCCATCCATCCATCCATCCATCCATCCATCCATCCATCCATCCATCCATCCATCCATCCATCCATCCATCCATCCATCCATCCATCCATCCATCCATCCATCCATCCATCCATCCATCCATCCATCCATCCATCCATCCATCCATCCATCCATCCATCCATCCATCCATCCATCCATCCATCCATCCATCCATCCATCCATCCATCCATCCATCCATCCATCCATCCATCCATCCATCCATCCATCCATCCATCCAACCAATCAACCAACCAATTAACCAACAGATCGCGTTCCTG
>NW_007733502.1:37982-49254 GCF_000696425.1 Galeopterus variegatus
CCCTGCATTGCTGTAAAGCCACCATCAAAGAAAACCTTCACCAGATGTGTTCCCTGGATTTTGGACTTCCCAGCCTCCAAAACTGCAAGCGACCAATTTTGTTTTCTTTATAAATCACCCACTTCCAGGTTATAAGCAACAGAATCGGACTAATACAGGTTCCCAAACATTGCTGCACATTAGAATCACCTGAGCAGCTTTAAGAATCCATACGTCTATTTGGCTTTCCAGACCAATTAAATCAGAATGTCTGGGGGCATCGATATTTTCCAAAGATACCCAGATGATTCCAATGTGCATGTGCTAGGGGAAATTTGCTTCCAAAGAACATTGTGGCGGCTGACTTGGAAAAGGGGCAACTATGCCTGACTTGCCCTAATGACAGAGGGGGAGGAGACAGGAGGACAGTGTTTGACCTGTGCTCTGTGTGTTCCATTGCACAGGAGGGTCCTCCTCCTCCTCCTCTGCCTCTCCTTGCTGCTGCCTCTTTGGCTGCCTGGTTTCTAGTGGTGAGGATATCCAGGTTTCTACAGCTTCTCCTTCCACTGGTGGGTTTGCTGGAGGTTCATTCTTGCTTTTCTGGATATCTGAGCCTGGCAGGCATGGAGAGGAGGAGGGGAGACATGGAGTCCTGGGCTGCAGGCTGAGTCACACGTAGCCTGTAGTGTGCATGACTGTCCCAGCAGAGGCCCCCACCTGCTGCTCTGTGAGAGTGGGTCAGCTCCTGGAAGAGCTGATTGACCCCAGAAAATAATTAGTTGTTCCCTCCCCTACTGCACAACTAACCAGATGTTATATTATGTCTTAAGACGATTGGGGGCTCTCTATCTGATCCAGGATAGTGCAGGGGTGGGGAACTGGGAAGGTTTCATCTGTGTGGAGAAAGGGACTAGCCAGCATGACCTCACCCTGATCTCTCTAGGGCTGCATCCACCTTTCAATGGAAAAAGAAAAAGAAAATTCCAAATGGCACAGGAAACCAGAGGAGGGGGAGTATAGGGAGAGAAAGAGAATTAGTGGCACGTAAGAAAGAAGTAAGGATAAAAACACAGGCGAGAAGAAACATAACAATGGCTGGCCCCGTGGTGCACTCGGGAGAGTGCAGCGCTTGGGTGCGCAGCAGCGCTCCCGCCGTGGGTTCGGATCCTACATAGGGATGGCCGGTGCGCTCACTGGTTGAGCACGGTGTGGGTGACAACAAGCCAAGGGTTGCGATCCCCTTACCGGTCACAAAAAAGACAAAAAAAAAAAAAAAGAGAAGAAAAATAACAATTCTTCCAAAACACCTACAATGTTTTGGAAAGATATTTGAGAATTAAAAACAAAACAAAACAAAACTGTGTTGACCTAAGCCTTTCATAGCCTTCAGAAGGGGAGGATCTGACCCCTGACCTACCGTGTTCCTGGCAAGGTGCACCACTATGGGACAGTGCACCAAAGTATTCCTGAGGAAACCTGAAACTACATAAAAGGGAACCAGGAACCAGTCTCTCCTAGTATAGTGTAACTTAATTCAAAAGCAGGGGAGACTTCTTTGTGAAAGAATCACTGTCAAATTCAAGGCAACATAATTCTTAACTGGTTCAGTTTCATCTTTTGGGCATTGAGCTGTCTGTTCCTGAATTCTGATATTTTGTCACACCACTGGGTCATTATAAAAAGAACTTTGCAGATGAGATAGGCAAAGGGGAAAGCCAAAGCCCAGTGTCTTATCTTCTTGGGTGTATTTGCCATACTAAAAGCACGTTCTTTCACACAGCTAAGTGATTGTGGGAAACAGAGAAGTTTCGCAGGGGACATTTGATAAATATTTTGAGTGAAAATATTACTTATGTACTGTCCTGACTGCTGTGATCCTGGCCAAGTAATCTCATATATTTGGGCTTCAGTTTCCTCACTTCAAAAATGAGGGCTTAGCTGGGATCACTTCCCATCTCCAAATGTTCAGCAAGCATTAACTCCAGGCACTAGGAATACAGATGCCCTTGAGAAGCAAACAGTCCAGGATGGAGACAAGTAACCAGATAATTATATAATATTAGATTGGAGCTGTGGGAGGACGGGGTGGGGGTGGGGGCAGCTATTAGAATTCAACATCTATTTGTGATGCATGGTGTGTGTGTGTGTGTGTGCACATTTGTTATGCAAACTGTGGCATTCTCTTAGAAAAATAGTTATCTAGTTGTGTAACTTGCCTCACGGTATAAAGATTCAAATAGAATCAGTATATCCCACTAATTCTAGAACCTCCATCATCTGAAAATAAACGGGGACCTATGCTTCGGAAATAATACAAACCCCTACTCATAGCCTGTGAAAAACACTGTATCTGCATACCATTGGAAGTTTGAAATTCACCAGGAATGAAAAAACATATCACTGTGTTTTGTGATAGATAATAATAGGAGCATGAACTTTAAAAAGTTATGGATTCTGTGACTACAACACCCTAAAATTGTTTTTTAAAAAATGAGTGGGCAATTGAAATTTTAGCATTACTACCATTTATGGGCAAACTTCAGGTAGAGTCATGCCTAAGAATTTAAAAATACGGGGTAATTCATCAACAGAGGCTACTGAGCCATGAGCAAGCATTGCATTAAACTAGCTCCAGCGCCGAGTGACAGGCTTGCGCCGAGTGACAGGCTTGGCCCCCAGGTGGCTGCGCAGTTCCTCAACATCGTTGTCGCGGGTGCGGGGTCGGCGCGTGCTGTCCCGCGACCCAGCTGCCGCCCGTGCACGCAGCTGGAACCGCGCGGCCGCGTCAGGGCGTCCAGTTTCTCCCCGTAATTGCTTCTCGCGTTTCCCTCCCGTTATTCATTTAAATGCTAAGTAAAGGGAGAGAGTTCTTCGAGGCTAGGAGAGACCTCAGAGAGAAATTAAACTCAATTATATCTGATGTGGGTATAATCGTAGTAACTTAATGAGGAGGAATATAAAATGATCGTCTTCTGGGAAACGAATACACTTTGCTACGTGAGTAAGTGTGACAGGGACTAGATCGTTTGTAGAGTTGATTCTGAGATCCATGGGATGGGGCTTGTAGGGGGCGTGGAGCGCTTCGAGAAGCCCCCAGGGATGGTGACAATGCGAGAACGGGCCCTTTCCAGGGAGGTTACAACTCTATTCTCACTCAGCTGGAAGGTCAAAGGCGACTGTCTGCACTGTGCCTGTGACAGCTTCAAGGGTGCGGCTTGACTAGAGGACACCCTGCTGAGACCAGAGAAAGGAGACCGCCTGGAGGAGGCCGGGAGTCAGCCTGGGACCTGCTCTGACGGTGGCACTCGCCGCGGTCGCCGCCTTTGCGGAAGGTCTCTGAGCCCAGGACCACGTCTCTCGTTCCTGAGTGACAGGCCATCGCTAGTGCTGGGACCGTGCGTGGATATTGCACAGCTCCAAGTGATCAGATGACCAGAACTGAAAATGTTCACGCCGTATGTCCTTAGCCAGCCAAAAGTCTGTCAAATATTCTGGAAAAAGAGGCATACCAGTGTGCTTCTGTGGCCTGAGTGAGCCGGGCGGGAATCTGGGCCGCGGGTGGGGGACATGAAAGGGGCTGCCCCAGGACCCTCCACTTTTTGGAGAAACAGCGCAGGCTGCTGAGCGCCCTCTACAGGCTGGTGGGCGTCACCGGGGCTGGAGCCTGCGCCTCCGCCGCGCCCCTCCTGGCTGCGTTCCCGACCCATGGACCTGTGTGTCTCAAAAGTCTCTCTCTCTCGCTCTCTCCCCCCCTTCCCGCCACCCCAAGGGACAGGGCAGCCACTACGGTGGGTGAAAGAAAACTAAAGATGACCAGCACATGGGCCTTCACTGCAAGGAGGAAATATTTGGTCTCCTTGAGGAGATAGAGATCTGAACAAATAACCACAAAACTCTCTGTGATACTAGTTCTAGCAAAGTAGGCTCACAGTGTTCCGGGAACAGCGTAGAACACGCAGTAAATTCAGAAGGGCGGATGGGGCATACTCCCAGGTCGAGGTCAGAAAAATCTTCAAAGAAGAAGTGACATTGAGACGTGCCTTGACAGAAGAGCAGGAATTTGTTAGATTGAGAAAGAAGAAAAAGGCATTTAAAGTGGACGACCGGAGAGAGTCACACAAGTTTGAAACATATTTGGGAACAAGTCTGGCTTGGCCCCTAAATAGTCATTATTATGACAGAGTTATTACTATGATCGGTTTTTACTTTACACTCAAACCTGCAGAGTGCACCATTTCTCCCAAGGACTCTTGTCACATGCCCCAAGGTTAGGGAGAGATTGGAAAATGCTTAGTGGTCCTGCTCTGAGCACATGGCTACACTGTTGCTGTTCTTCATACGGGGTGAACTGTGGGGTGGGCAGTTCCCACAGGACAGGAGGTGAACCACAGTCCTCAGACAAGGTGTCAAGTTATCCTCTGTTCTCTCCAGGGCGAGATGCATTGTTTGGCTCCAATAGCTATGAAACACTCCCTCAGGACAGGAGGTGAACCACAGTCCTCAGACAAGGTGGCAAGTTATCCTCTGTTCTCTCCAGGGCGAGATGCATTGTTTGGCTCCAATAGCTATGAAACAGCACCTGACAACCCTCCCAGTTTCTGGTGCCTGCTACTTGTTCACTACAGGAACGGCTTAGCTGCATGTTTTGGCTTTTAAAAACTATACCTGTAAGAATGATATCTGCAAGTGGGCTAGGAACAATGGTACCCATTCAAAAACTGGAATCTCACAGTTCCTGCGGTGATGGGGCAACCACACACATAGAAAGTCAGGAAACCTGGGTTCTGGCTGCAGTTCTGCCACCTAGGTGGCAGCTGGGTGACTTTAGGCCCGTCGCCAACTTTCTGGGTGTCCTCAACTGTGAAGCGACTGGCTAATCTCTAAGGCCCATCTAGCTTTAAATTTATGATTCTACCGGATTATTTTTCAAAGCTGTAGTATCTGATTGGCACTATTATTATTACTATTATTGTTATATTATTGTTACTACTACTAATCCTGCATTACCAGCAAACTGGGGACTTGTACAAGGCTATTTTAGAACATCACAAGGATAGCAATTACCTTTCTGCTTATTACAATGTCAGAGTATAGCACACTTTGAGTGGTGTGCTAGAATTGGCTCATAATGTGTGCCTCTCTTCCTGGCTCAATTCAGTGACATCGCATTGGTAGCTTGAAATTAGCCATGGTGGGAGAATTTACACCATGGTAATGGGCAAGTGCTATGTACCAGAATTCACCCCCACCTTGCCCTGGAGGGAAAACATTTCTGATTATGAAACATTTAGCAGAACACTACAAGTTATGATGTCTCTAAAAGGATTCATAAAATTGATTTTTAAAAATTGGCTATTAGAATTATAGTTTTAATAATTTTTAAAAGCTGGCTGTTTAAAAAATGCACTTGCATGTTTTTAAAGTCAGAACTGTGGATGTATAATTCAGATACAGTAAAATTCATTTATTTTAAGCACACAGTTCAATGAGTTTTGACAAGCCTACATAGTCACATCACCATCACCACAATGGTAGGACTGCACTTCCTTGTTCCAGGTGAAGTCAGACATGGTCATGTGACTTGCTGTGGCCAATGAAATGGAAGTTGTGATGGGTGTCACTTTTGGGGTAGAAGCTTTAAGCAGCAGGGACATAGAAAGACTATTCTGGGCGAAGACCACAGTCATCCTATGATGGGTATGTGACATGGGTAAAAAATAAATATTTGATGCTTTAAACTACTGATGCATGGAGGTTATTTGTTATTGCAACCCAACATAGCCCACCCTCACTGAGACAATTATGACTGGGGATTAGTTGGCTAAAATGTGATGCAAATAAAAAATCTAACTCCTTTAGCATACTGTTCAAGGCCCTTCACAAAAAAAAAGATCTCAAACTACATCTCCAGTTTCATTTCCAGACCTTCCCTTCCTGTATTCTAGCCACACTGGGCTCTGTTTGAAATTCCTTAATTACATAACAATGACAATAATTACTAGTACTACTCACATTTATTGAGCATCTACTACGTGCCACACACTGTTCTAAACACTTCACACATATTGTCTCATCTGAAGTCCCAATCTCTGCTCCCTATTTTCCCCACCTAGCATGCTCTTCTCCCCTTCCTTTGCCCTAAAATATCTTACTTATCCTTTATGATACAGTTTCTATCTTCTCTTATCTGGCTGGCCCTGACTTTGTCAGTTTCTTCTTTTCCTCAATGAAGCCGTATTGTGCGATGTTGTGGAATTTCTCCCTAATCTTGGTGGATGACAGGTGGCCACCTAGAATGGACCGATTCGTTCCAAAACTGAATAGTGTCAACAACCAGCTAGCATTTTATGATTTGCAAAGCATATTCAGACACATTAATTCATCGGCCCCTCAAAAATCATGAGATAGAGGTCACTTTATTATCCCTATTTTATAGATGAAGAGACAGGCTGAGAAGGTGAGAAGCGTTGCCCAAGGTCACACAGGGCATATGCTGTAGAGTAAGGCTAAGGACCCAGCTTTTCTGACTTCCCATCACTTACTACCATGCAACCTGCTCTTGCACTCTGGGACACAATGAATGTGACCACCAGTGCCATCTACTCTTTCACTCTTCCTATAAAATGTTTCATGCTATTGACAATTCAGCTTTATATCAAGTTACGCTTACACAGTAGAGCTCGCACCAGCCAACCATGGCGAGTCTCGCAGAGAAAGGAGAAATGTAATTCTCCGTCAGCTAAGACTGAACAAATAAAGAACACTTTCAGGAAAATCTATGAAAAAGTCAATAGGGTAGGTTTCTGTGGGCCACCTAATCAGGCTGATGAAAATTCAGTGACTGCAGAGGCACACATACAGAGACAAAGAAAGCAGGAGAGGATAGTAGACCGCAGGTGTACTGCAGGTGCCTGCAGGTGTGCTATAGGGCGCGACTAGGGTGAGGCAAGTGAGGTGCAGAATTTAAGGGGCCCTCACTCTCAGGTGCCAACCTGCATTTGCACACCCCTGAGAGGGAGGGCCTCCTGAATTTCTGCACCCAGCCCTCTCCCTCACCTCCCCCACATCCCAGTCTTGGTATACTCAGTGTCCTCATCCTGGAGCTTATGATCAGTTAGATCCTGAGAGCAATAATGGAAGCCATGTCTGCAGAATGACAGCAGAAGCAAACTTAAAATAAAATGATGTTAGATCCAAAGTGTCTTGCCCACCCAGGACTGGGTACATAATTTGTGGGCCCGCCAAATCAAAATATATGCCTCTTTTTCAAAAATGACTAAGAACTTCAAGAAGGCAGTAGCAGAGCATTTGAGTTTTCTAAGTGCAGGGTACTGAGGCCCTGTGATGCCCACGAAGCCAGCCCTGTGCCCAGATGTGCCCTAACTGGCCTGCTGTCCTCCATCGGAGGTGCGGCAATTATGACAAGGCTTCCTTTTTCAGCCAGATCCAGGCCTATGAACACACACCACATTGCCTAGGAGATGACTTCTAGAAAGTCCACTGAGATGTTTCATCAGTGGCCACTAAAAGAGTGCTGGGATGGGATTCAGAAGATATGAGTCATGGCTTTGATGCTATTTAGGTTATAAGACCCTGGGCTAATCACAGGATGCCTTTACACCTTAGTTTCCTTGGTTGGATTGACTTATAACTTTGAACTTTCAGACTGTGGATTCCCAGGGGTTTATGATTATTAAATGTGATTGGAGAATCATCTGTATTTGGAATAAATACAGCCCCTCCCAAATTATTCCTCTCTTCTTCACATATATGACCATTTGAAGAGATAAATATGTAGTGATTAATAAAAATACAAATTTACTAAAAAGCATTATTGAATTTACAATAGCTCTTTATCAACTATGCTTTTTTTTCAGTCAGTGGATTAAGAAAAAGCACTAAGTAGTATCTGAGAGCATCTGTACTTCTGTGCTTATCTCACCATGCACTGGTAACAATCGGTTCTCAAACAGGCACCCGTCTGCACACCGTACTTTATCAGGTTATTAATCGCACGTCCCAATACCATTACATGCCTACAATTTATCCAGAATTTTACTTGCCTTGATTTCATTTATGTATCCAGTAACTATTTACTGAGCACCTACAATGTTTTGGGCACTGTTCTCAGCATCGGGAAAACAGTGAATGTTGTAGACAAGAATCTCTGCCCTTATGGAGTTTACGTTCATGTAGGAAGAAATAGGTGGTAAACAAATAAACAAGTTAATATAGATAGTAGATGTTATGTGCTATGAGAAAAATAAAGCAGAAAGGAGATGGCCTGGTTATCTAAAGCTTCGCTGAGTTTCTTCCTTTCCATGGCCCAGCCACTCCATCGCTGGTTCCCACTCCAAAAGGCTCCCTCCCTCCCCCAGTTCAGTGACTTGTACTATTTGCCATCTGTCCCTACTTGTATGGATAAAGAAAAATTGGGGGAAGGGAGCAGTTGTTTCTCTCTTTCTTGATTATTATGGTAGAAAAAGTAATGAAGTAATGCATATACTATTCATCCAATGAATATAGAAGTGTTAGTTTTCTGTGGCTGCTGTAACAAATTACTACCAACTCGCTGGCTTAAAACAATGCCAATTTATTCTCTTATAGTTCTGGAGACCAGAAATCTGAAATCAGTTTCTCTAGCTAAATTCAAGGGTTATACTCCCTCTGGAGACTCCAGGAGAGAATCTGTCCCCTGCCTCATCCGCTTCCCCCGGCTGCCTGCCTTCCTGCCTGCATGCGTGTGGCCGCATCACTCCTGGATCTTCAGATCTCTCTCTGCTGCATCTTCACTTGGACTTCTCCTCTTCGCCTGTCTGTGAAATCTCTACGTCTTCCTTGTAAAGACACTCTTGGTGGTATTAGCTCCCACTCGAATAATCCAGAACAATCTCTTCATCTCAAGATCCTTAATGTAATCACACCTGTAAACATCCTTTTTCCACATCAAGGTCACATTTACAGGTTCCAGGGATTAGTATCTGATATCTTTGGGGGCCATTATCTGCCTGCCACAACATCCTTAAAAACTCACTACCTCCTCCAGTGTTCACTAGAGCTCCTTTCCCGCTCAGGTTACTTGATGCTTAGTGAGAAGACTGATGATTCATGCTCATGTGCAAACACTGTAAACAGAAAAATGAACCTGTCTATTTCAAGGTAGCCTTCAAGTGAAAGTAACATGAACACCCTGAATTTCTTCAGCCTCTACCACGTCCCCTGGGGAAGATCCTGGGAGTCACTTCATGGAACTCAGAGTGAATACAACTAACCACACATTGAGCTTGGCACGCCGTCATTCTCTCTGGAGGTAGAGAAAAGGAAGGGACATAAATGTTCCCCAAGAGCGGTTTTCTCTAGAGCAGAGCAAACACCTCGTTTCCACCTGCCTTATCCTCCTTTCCTTTTAATTGGCCTTTGCCTCAACTATTGCACACGCCATGGACATCTGTGGTCCTGACTCTGAAACAATTTACTCATCACTCATATTACATATCAAACATGTGTTCAGTCATGCTCTACTTGATGATGGGGACACATTCTGAGAAGTGCATTCTTAGGCGATGTCATTGTGCAAACATCATAGTTTACACAAACCCAGATGGTACTGCCTGCTGCACACCTTGGCTACGTGGTAAAGGCATTATAACGTTATGGGACCATGTCGTATATGAAGTCCCTCATGGACTGAAATGTCGTTATGAGGCGCATGACTGTACACACCTGGAAAACCACCACCACATGCAAGAAAATGAGCATATCCTTCACCCCAGAAAGTTTCCTCTTGCTCCTTGTTAATTCCTCCTTCCTACCACTGGTTTTGAACAATCCGATTACCATGTGCCTTGGTGGAGATTTTGGTGCTTGGGATTCATTAAGGTGCTTGGATCTCTGGGTTTATAGTTTTCATCAAATTTTGAAAATTTCTGACCACTAGTTCTTCATATATTTTTTTGTCCTCCCTTTCTTTCTTACCTTTTTTGCGGACTCCAATTAGACTGTCTGAAGTTGCCCCACAGCTCGCAGATGCTTTTTTCATTTTTTTTAAAATTCATTTTTGTATCATTTCTATTCCTGTCTTTAATTTCTCTGATGTTTTCTTCTGCCGTTTCTACTCTGCTGTTAATCACCTGTGGTGTATTTTTCATCTCAGGCATTGCAGTTTTCATCTCTAAAGGTTTGATTTGGATCTTTTTTTCTTTTATATGTTCCATGTCTCAACTTAATTTTCTGAATATATGGAATACAGTTTCAAAACAGTTATAATGCCCATTTTAATGTCTTTATCTGCTTACTTGAACATCTCTCTTACTTCTGGGTGGATTAGTCTCCTTAGGAGGGTTCATATTGTTCTGCCCCTTCCTATATCTATAATCTTTCACTGGATGACACACTTTCTGAATGTTATCTTGCTGGGTTCTGGGTATTTTTGTATTCCTATAAATGTTCTTCAGTTTTGCTTTTGATGCAGTGAAGTTACTCGGGAACAGTTTGTTCTTTTTGTGTCTCACTTTTAGGATTTGCTAGGTGAATCTGGAACCAGGCTCAGTCTAGGGCTAAGTATGCCCCACTCCAAGTATACCCAATGTTCCATGAATTATGAGGCTTCTCAATCCAGTTGGTGGAAAGCATTGACACTATTTCCCTCAATCCTTCTGTGTGGTTCTTTCCCTGGCCTTGCTAGTTTCCTTACACACATGCACTGATACTGCTGAATCTGCTGCACTGATATCTGCTGATTACTCCAGGGGGACCCATACCAGAAACCCAGTTCTCTGGGGTTCTCTCTTTGGGCAGCTCTCTCATCACCCTTACTTGCTCCTGTAAACTCTAGCTGCTTTGGTCTCCCTGGACCCTCAGCTTCATCTCCTCAACTCAGAGAGTCCCCTGGGCTCTGCCTGAATTTCTCCTCCCTGCACCTGCCTGGACAGTCTCTCGAGGCAGTAAGCTGGGGCTATCGCAGGGCTCAGCTTGCTTATTTCCAGACTCTTAGAGATCATGGTCCTTTATTGCCTGATGTCCAGTGTCTTAAAAACTGTTGCTTCACACACACACACACACACACACACACACACACACACACACACACACACAACGAGGGTATTTCAAAATGTTTGTGGAAAAGTAGAATTAGAAGATAATAAGAATCTTTGCATAAACTTTTTTTTTTTTTCCCCTTTTTTTGTCTTTTTTCTTGACCAGCAAAGGATCGCAACCCTCAGTGTCGCACCCGTACCGGACCAGGACCGGCAATGGGATCGCAACCCTCAGTGCTGCGCCCACACCTCGCTCA
>NW_007733502.1:49601-55617 GCF_000696425.1 Galeopterus variegatus
CGGGAGCGCCGCCACGCTCCCAAGCGGCGCACTGTAGCGGTGCGCCACTGGGCCGGCCCTGCATAAACTTTTTGAAGTCCCCTCTCACGTGTGTGTACATATCATATGTGTATATATACATATGTACGTATACAAGATTGTTTTAGGTGGGAGGGTAAATCCAGTCCCTATTACTCTATCTTAGCCAGAAGGTTAGTCTAGGATAATGATTCTTAACCTTTGAGTGTACGTTAAAGCACATTGAAATTACTTGGGCAGCTTTAAAAACTACTGTTTCTGGGCCGAGCCCGTGGCGCACTCGGGAGAGTGTGGCGCTGGGAACGCAGCAGCACTCCTGCCGCGGGTTCGGATCCTATGTGGGGATGGCCGGTGCGCTCACTGGCTGAGCGCAGTGCGGCCAGTCTCAAAAAGGACAAAAACAAAACAAAACAAAACAAAACAAACTACTGTTTCTGTTCCCTACTCAGTCATTCTGACGTAATTTGTCTGGGGTATGGCCTCGGCATCAGGGTTTTTAGAAGCTCCTACACTACGCTAATATGTCTCCAAGACTGAGAACCACTGGGCAGATGGTCACCTTTCAAGAGAGGTTCAGGTGTAGCCACGTCCAGCTGAACAGTAAAGTAAGAATGTTTGGGGTCCTTCCAAGCTCGGGATTCTGTAATTGGACACATAAATTTCTTTGCCTTTGGTACCACGATGATGACTAAACTGAAATCAATTTGTTAGGAAAAGCTACAGAATTCCATCAAATTTACTCTAACTCCTTGGGGCTCAATAAACATTTACTGTTTGGGTAAAAACCAAAACAAACAAACAAAACAAAACACAAATTCCAAAACAAACCTGGGTTGATTATAACAGTGATTACAATATGGCAGCACAAACCATAATGGGTTAATCATCTAAACTTAAAAAAAGTCCTTTCCAGATTGCTTTTGATAAATGTCCTTAACAACAGTGCCAGATTTATTATGCTTATTATTTACTGCTTAATTGGTTAACAGCTAATTAAGAGTACTATTATACTCTAAGAACATACTACAGAGCTGGATTTAGCATAATCTATTCAAATGGTGGTAATAAAAATCTACACATATCAATACATTTTTGATGGCCAGATTAGTTTATTTCATGATTTTCCAGAGTCTGTCATTGAAAACCTATTAATTGAGTTTAGACCTCCCTCCATTAACAGGAGATATGAGTTTGAGATGACATAGACCTGTTTGGGGTCTTTGTTCCCTTAAGTCTAGCTAGAAGTCAGGGTTCTCAGTCTTCCCATTGAGAATCTAGCTGGGACTCTCACTTATTCTGTGGGTCTCAGCTCCACACTAGGCTGCCTACAAATACTGGTAAAAATTTCCCTCAGAATCTACACTTTCTGCTCAGGAAGACAGTATGGGAGGGGAATGACTAAGCATACAGCTGGGGCCAGCAGCCTAGGATGGCACAGGGTTTTGGATAGCATTCTATTCCTGTCTCCTAATTCTGCTCAATCTCTAGGCGTCAGATTCAGAACAAACCTCTCTTCTCTTCTGTTCATGAATCTACTCTTTTCTCATAATCCTTCCAAAGTGTTTTCAAAGGTATTCAAATCCTTGCGTGACCCACTAGAAACTAACAACCCCGGAAAGGTATGCAGCATATCTGGTACCATACATTCTGTTTGGTCCAATGCTGAGGGTGGGCAAAATCCAGGAGCAGGAGTGGTGTAATAGGTTGTCTGCACAGACGGCTACTAAAAATTCCTCCCATCTCTGTATGTGTAAGCTGCTCCTCCTGCTTAGAGGTGGCACTCGTTCCCTTGCCTTTGAATCTGAGCCAGTGCTGTGACTGGCTTTGGCCAGCAGGATGTGGCTGAAGGGATGCTGTAAGACTTCAGAGCTTACAGGGAGCTTTGTAGGGAAGTTGAACTACCCTGCTGAAGAGAGAAATCACTGAAGATAGAGCAAGGCCCCAGGGAATGAGGACTCTGAAGAGACAGAGAGAGAGAAGCCCAGCAAGCCCCTGGCCATTCCAGTGACAGCAGCTCAGATGCCAAGTATGTGAGTGAAGTCACTTCTGGTTTCTCAGGCCCAGTTGAACTGCCCCAGACAAAACCACGTGGGGCAGAGATGAGGCATCTCTGAAAAACCCCGCTCAACATGCACAATCATCAACAGACAAATGTTTCTTGGTGTTCGAAGTCACTACATTTTGGAATAATCTGTTACACAGCAGTAGATAACTGAAACAAGTAGGAAATGGGATTTACCAGCGTTAGCCACAAAGAGCTGAAATAGGATTTTTTTTTCTGAAATGATAATAAAAAATACATAAGCATATAGACCTCAAATATTTACACTGCTAATCCGTTTATTTATTTGTTACAGGAAATCAAGTTTCAAAGAATATTTTACTTTTCTTATCAGCATAAAATGCATAATGGTGATAGTTTTCTTTCACAATTCTAAACTACTGGCAGCGTGACAAGTCAATGTGTAAGCAAAGACCATAGTGGGTATCTCAGGGAAGTCTCATCCGGGAAGCACAATACAGTTATTTCCTGCCTCTCCCCAGGGGAGGGAAGTTATACTTCTCTGCCGGGTTCTTGTTAGGCCTAGCCATGTGACTGGCTTTGGCTACAGAGCCTTTGTGTGGCTCTGCCAGCTCTCTTTTCCCTCCCTCTTTCCTGAGGCCAGCACAGCTCCTTTGGCTTGGGTCCTGGAACGATGATAATACAAAGTAGAGCCATATCAACCCATAAAGAACATGTGAGAAATAAATCATCTTTATTGTTGTGGGAGGCACTGAAACCTGCAGGTTGTTTGTAATGACAGAATAACAGAGCTTATGCTGATATACATGTGTGCGTGGGGGTATATGCGTGTGGGTGTGTGCACGCATGTATGCGTGTGTATGTTCTCCTACTCCAGTACCTCTTGATTTTCACATCAAAATGTGCAAGATGACATCTACTACGATTCAGCTCTAGTTCAGTGAGAAAATCAATGAAAATTGAAAGCGATGGGGACTAATTAGATAGAATCATAAGAAATGGAACAAAGGAAGAAAAACTTAGGCTGTATAGTATTCAGATATTAACTGGTGAAAAATAAATTGCTTTAAACAATTGTTTTAAAATGACCTGGTATGTATGCATTATCAGTGAAAATATTATTTATTCTGGGAGTAAATAAGAGAACGGGTATGGGATCCATGCCCAATATAAGTTTACATGAGAACCCATACACTATGAGTATCTGCATATGTCACTCTTACACAGGGAAAAGTAAAATCAATTCACAGCAGAAACCCACTGGGCCAGACTGTGTGCACACAGAAGCCTGGCTCTGGATGGTGGGGAATTGGAGGTACATACTATGAACCTTCCAAGTGAGATGGTTCAGTTATCAGCAAACTATTCTGTTGTTATTTATACAGTCTGGAACTGAAAGAGCCTTTCAAATATCACTAAACACAGACAGCAATAACAGATAGAGCCAAACCACCTTTGCAATAAAAATCCTGGCGTCAGAGTGTACAGATCAGCTTGAGCTCAATCCTGCACAGAACAGCGTAATCCTGTTTGGATGGCACGTGTCGCCCTCCCTCCCACACACACCAATATAACTTCAGGCAGTTGTAACCTGAAACGTGCCTAGTTGAGTCATGAGGATTTGATCTTTTGGGGAGTTATTTGTAATGCCCCTACTTTTGCTGCTGAGTACTTTCTTTCCTTTATTTTTTGATTTTTTAATTGAGGTGAAATCCATACCACATAAAATTAACTATTTTAAAGTGGTACAGTTTTTCAAGGCTTATAAATGTTGCAGCATGTATCAGAATTTCATTCCTTTCTATGGCCGAACAATATTCCATTATATGTATATACCACAGTTTGCTTATCCATTCATCAGTTGATGAATCCATACCACATAAAATTAACTATTTTAAAGTGGTACAGTTTTTCAAGGCTCATAAATGTTGTAGCATGTATCAGAATTTCATTCCTTTCTATGGCCGGCCGAACAATATTCCATTATATGTATATACCACAGTTTGCTTATCCATTCATCAGTTGATGGACATTTGTGTTGTCTCCACTTTTTGGCTATTCGAAATAGTAATGATATGAATATTTGTGTATAAGCGTTTGCTTGAGTACCTGTGTTCAGTTCCTTGGGGTATATTCCTAGGAGTGGAATTCCTGGGTCATATGGTAATTCCACATTTAAATTTTTAAGGAACTGCTAAATTGCTTTCCACAGAGGCTGTACCATTTTACATTTCCACCAGCAACATGTGAGGGTTCTAATTTCTCCACATCTTTTCCAACACTTGTTACTTTCCACTTTTAAAAAAATATAGCTATCCTAGTGGGTGTGAGGTGTTATTACTGTGGTTTTTATTGCATTTCCCTAATGACTAATGATGTTGGGCATCTTTTCATGTGCTTATTGGCGATTTGTATATTTTCTTTGGAGAAATATCTACTCAAGTCCCTTAGTCCCTTGCCCATTTTTTTTTAAATTGGATTGTTTGTCTTGTTGCTGTCGAATTATGAGGGCTTTACATATTTTGGATACTAGACCCTTATCAGACATATGATTTGCAAATATTTTATCACATAAAATGTCTTTTCACTTTCTCAATAATGTACTTTGATGCAGAAAGTTTTAATTTTGATGAACTCCAATTTTTTCTTTGAAGTCTATTTTTTCTTTGTTGCTCAGGCATTTGGTGTTATATCTAAGAATCTTGTTACCGGGTCCAAGATAATATTTAGTGTATATTTTCTTCTAAGAAATGTCTTAAGCTTTTAATTCTTATCTTGGTCTACTTTGAGTGACTTTTTGTATATGGGTGAGCTAGTCCAACTTCATTCTTTTGTAGGAGGATGCCCAGTTGTACCAGCATTTGTTGAGGAGATTATTCTTTGCCCACTGAATGTTCTTGGCACCCTTGTCGAAAATCAATTGGCCATAGACATATAGGCTTTCTTTAGATTTTGAGGATGGGTTTGAAGGTCACACACCTTGGAAGCAGCTAAGAAGTCCTCTGCATTGCATACTTCCTCAAACTCCTTTACCTCTTGGAGCACTCCTGAATTGCTGCTGTATAGTGATGCATTCAAGCCCTCTAAATATATTATTTTCATTGATTTCTTTTACCTTTACTTTTGCCATTGATTAAAGGCTGAGTTGCACAAACACTTTGTATGATATGAATATTTCATTTGTGAGTGTGGTCTTAGGTGTATACCGCATTTTAGCCACAAAGGAACGTATTTGATGCTGATAAACCACCACATATTAGAGCAATCAGTGAAGGGGATAAACCTTGTTAGATTGTGTTACAATAAGTAATGTTATTTTTCAGGATTTGGAGTTGTGTTTTATTTTTAAAGGGATTTACATTTCTAAACATACGAAGAGCATTGCTTTCTTTAAAAGATGGTACTGACAACGTGGCATCTTGTCACCAGTATGTGGCTTAAAGTCAGACGTCAAGCCTGGTTTAAGTCCCAGCTCCTTCCCTTCCTAGATGGAACTTGAACCAGTTATTAACCTCTTTGAGCCTCAATTTCCCCATCTGTAAAATGGAGATCATACTAACACTTGCCCACAGGGTTGTGTAAACCGAATGAGATAATGTACATGAACACACTTTATAAAGTGCCAAACGTGAGTTAGTACTAGTGTGGCTTTAATTCAACATCAGTAGTGGTTGTTTTACATTATATTCAAGTCATTTACTCAACCAAGAAATATTTCTGAGTATGTCCCAAGCAGTATTCCGGACATTAGGGATAAAGCTGTGAACAAGAGGCACAAGAACCCCACGCATCTACTGAGCAGAAGCAGGGAATAAAGAAGTAAGCAAATCACTGAAGATGATTATGTCCGACAGTAGAGGGTAACATGGTGAGGCGGTCAGCCGAGGAAGATCTCCTTAAAGGGGTGCCAACACCTGAAGGACAAGAAAGAGCAAAGATGGGAAGATCGGGGGGAAGAAGACTCCAGGCAGAGAA